>NC_056745.1:957994410-958156910 GCF_019279795.1 Protopterus annectens
TATTGGAACTGTTGGACCAAGCGCTGAAATCCTTGGCACTTAAAAAAAAAGCTAAATAGTTGTTCCAACAAAGAACAGCAGGTTCTGAAATATTTTTAAACTGTTTTTGGAATAGACTTCACCCACTGCACACTCATGGAGAGTTACACACCTGTGCTTCTGCTACTTATATGTACATATGATGTTCAAGGTCTTATTCTCATGACCTGAATATTATTGAAATAACAGGTCAAGCTTTTCTTGAAATAGACATATTAATATTTGGATAGTCCATTGTAAGAATGATTAAAAGAAGTTCATCTGATTTACACAAAGAAATTGTTAAGTGTCAGCACTCCTAGGATTACAGTTGACTGACACATTTACCCTGGTATTTAAAGAGAAGTCAAAATTTAAGCATTTTGTCTTACATGCTGGTACTAGCAACATAAATCAACTTCTTTAAATTATATGAAAAAATATGTCTTTCATACTTTCGAATTCTTGAAGTCAACGAAAACTTCCTCACCATGATACAGTGCTTATATGTATACCAAAGCATCAGTGTTTAACACCCAGTTGAGCCAATTATGCTTAATATATTCCATTGAGCTAGTCATATTTTGGGAGGACATTATTTCTGATTAGTATATATACGTTATAGGGATGGCCTCCACCTTATCCAGTATGGATCTGGTTATGATAGCAACAAATTACTGGAGCTGTTACAACTTTATTAAGGATTGCAAAACAATTTATAAAATTAAACTTAGGAGACTTAGATGTTATATTTATACATGTGTATATTTTTATAATGCTAGAACTAAGAGCACTGATTACTCAAAATAATTAGATGATGCTTGCGATTATGTAAGTTTGGAATACTTTGCATTTAGTAATACAACAATATGCAAAACATGACTGCTTAAAAGTAGGACATCAAGGTGGTGACCAGTGCCTTGGGATAAAGTCGCAAATAAAATATAACAACTCAGAGACTGTAGTATTAGAAATGGGTCCCCTTTACATGGTCGACTTTTCAGAAAGTCAACTTTCATATGGCCAAAATGAAAAATATGGATATTCAAAATTATGGAACAGCTGCTTCCATACTATTGAACAAACAGCTACAATCAATAATGTGAATCACAAAAGTGTAATGTACCATATTGGTGGAACGAGAATCTTATAACATTACATAATAAGAAAAAGGTTTCTATTACTATACAAAAAGTGTCCTACTTTTCAATAGAAACGGAGTTTAAAACAAAGTACTTAAGAGAAATCGTCATCTCTGTAAATGCAAGATATGAAGCAGGGCTTGCATTATAATGTAAAAATAAGGATTGCTATAAGCAGGTCATCTTACAACTGTCTAACTGCTGAATAAATTTTCCTGTTGTACTAAGGAAGAACTTGCTAAGCAAACTCAAGGAAATATTACTAAACCATCAAGTTGTCCTTAATCATGACCTACAATTTAAGAATTCTACATGCCTTTGCATTAGGCCAGAAACAGTAAAAATGCTATTATGACTATAAAATCTAACTGTCCCATGGGCCCAAACAGCATTCCTGCCATCCTCATAAAACCATTATGAATTAATTGATAATGCCACTGTGTAAGGTGTACAATAAATTATTAGAAACATGATATGCACTTGAAGTCAGGAAGGACTAAATTTTAGTCCTATTCATAAAAGGGGTCATACTTCTGACATCAAGAACTATTGAACAATAAGTTTGACCTCAATATTTGGTAAACATTTTTAGAGGTGTCCATTGAACTCTAGAATTAAGTCTGAGGCATATAGCCTTTGTACAGATATAACACAACATGGCTTACAAATCAACATTAATCATCTTAGGAGAATATAATGACCTGGAATGATGGATAGTTATATGGGTTTGATTGTTAGGGGAGTATATCATAAGCTGGCAAAAGCATTTTATACTCTACTCCAAATTACTGTTTACAAGTCCTTTAAAATAGTAATGCAAATCCTTACACTGCATGGTGGATTAATAGTTGGTTAACAAAAATAACCCATCTAGTAGATCTCCTTGGAGAACATTCTACAAAGAAAGCTGTTCATGCTTGAGTACATAGATTCATAGGTTCATATGAGGTTACTAGGCTAACAGCCCTAGAACCCTTATAAGCCTAGACATTTAACCAACGTTACCCCAATTGTTGGTGGTTAGGTAAAGTGAAGTTCACAGAGGTAAGGGTCTATAGTAGTTAATACTGACTTCCTCTGTCCAGAAGAGACATGAGCACCACCCCAGGAGTGAATTTGTGATCACCCATCCATTGATCTAGGTTGCATTTGAAGTGGGTCAGGAAGGCGCTCTGTTTCAAGTGAACTGGAAACTTGTTCCAGAGAAGTAGCAGTCTCTAGGAGATGTATCTACCCCTCCAGCATGACCTGCACATGTCAGAGGCTAGGTTAAGATTCCTGGAGGGAGTGCCCCTCCTGCAGCATGATTTACAAATGTGTAGCATTTCCATCTGGGCCAGATCAGAGACTGCCCTGCAAGCCAGGGAAAGGTCACCCCTTAGCAACCTTTAGGAGACAGAATACAGTGGCATGGCTTTCAGTCTTTCTATGTAAGACTTGTTTTGTGTACCCTGTAATTTCTTGGTGAAAAACCTCTGTGGTCTCTCCAGTAGTTGCAGGTTCAGGTGACGGACATGTAAAAGGGAGCATTGTACTCAATTATTGGCCTGATGAGGCCTGAGTATAATGGAATTATAACATCTGTTCCTGGTTCTGATGATGTTCAATTAACAGGATGAATGCGCTTAACCTGGAGATATTGTGGTGTAAATATTAAAGTTCCTGTGTTCTGTCTTTACCGACTGGCTTTGGTTTTCTGTTACTTGCATTATATTTCAAAGTCTGGATACACGAGGAGTTTCTCTATCATCAGAGTTTGGCAAACCTTATCCGATTTACTATTCAGTGCAGGTGTATTCAAAACATGTTCATACTGGCACACAAATCCTATAATAATGAAGCACTGAGGCCATGTTCTGATTATCATATGAATGCTATTTCTAAAACACATAGGCATAAGGACATGGTCTTTATCATGAACATGAATAAGACATGCAGACATCACTATATTACTCAAGTTATTCAAGATCTATGGAACAAACATACCCTTATTGTATAAGTGCATCTGCAAACATAGTTTAAAAATCTGTTGGGAAAATGTGTTGGTAAGCATGGTTATGACACCAGTTTGAGGAAGCCAGTGTTCCTTGATGACCAGTTTACTGAGCACTGGATTAAAAAACTATGAAACTATAATAGAGTTTCTGAGATTATGGCTAATACCCCTAGGTACTACAGTCTTAAGCTTAGTATGCATTCCCATTAATTTATGCTTACTGATTGCACTTCCAAGGATCACAATTACATTACACAGAATTTCAACAAATACCCCTTTCTTAGTACATATAACCATTTCAAGTCTCAGTGACTGCTTGTATCAAGAGCAATCCTTGACATGATTACCATTTCAGTTTGCACGGGGGCTAACTGAAAGTAAAACTCACCCCACTCAATTCTACCTCACAAAGTCTACTTTGCTCCTTCCATTGGCTGCTATTTACAGGTCTCTCTCCAGCCATAGCATGAAACTTCAGACTAAATTGCAAGAGTAGTAAGTGCATCCTTTGCATCTGTAAAGACAACAAATAACAATAAACGCTCCATAACAGGAAGGATGTGCAAAAACTTCTGTCTTGCAACTGATTAAAAAATAGCACTCTTTAACCCCACTACCAGAAGTGAATATTTTCTACAACACTCTCTCAAACCAGTGCGACAATTAGCTTACCTGTTCTGCACTCTGTGAAAAACATGAAATGGCAGTTTTCAGGTGGCAGAATAAAACAAATCCACAAAATGGCTAAGCTTCTCGAACACAATTTATTTAAGAGCTTTTCGTCCAATTAAATTGTTGGACTTCTTCAGATAAAAAATACTTTAGAATAATTCATTTAAATAAGCCTCTAAAAAGGTCAAGTGACCTACCCATTTAATACTTAAAGAGACAAATGAAATAAATAAAATAAATTGCAAGCAACCTACTATAAATGTGTATAATATTTAAAACTGTATTCTACCAGTTTTCAGGTGGTACACTAGACAGCTCCCTAGAGATTTGTGAGATACTCTTTCCACTGTATATGAAACTTAGCACGTTTTTTTTTTTTAAATGTACTGTTGTTAATAAAACCAAACTGAAGAATCTTTCTTAGGACAGCTCACAACTGTTTTCTTCTTTAGTTCTTTAGCCCTGCTGTTTTTTTTTTTTTTTTTTTTAATTTTCAAAGGGTATAGTGCCATTGTAACCCTTATGATACCTGGGTGAAACTGACAGAGACAAGATGTCATGAAATGAAAAAAAAAATATGAGCCACCTACTCATCTCATCAGTATGAAAGTTATTTACATATTTGTAAATGTACAATATTCACTGCTTCAATGTACTGCAGAAATAAAAGAAAAAAAAAGAAAAAAAATGAACCGTCCCTCAAAACAGAAGTATAGGAAAATATTCCATAACTGTGGTTCTCTAGATTTTCCATATAGTCATAGTCTCTTACATCTTAATGCTGTGGTCTGCCCTGTGCTCTCTGCACTATGCTTTCCCATGTCCCAATATGAATTACTAACCTTCCTTTGTTTTTCCCAATATTGAAGTGAAGTATTCATTCAGCCTATTTTTTTTTTTTTTTTTTGTGTTTCTCGATTTTTTTCCTCACCTTTGAACAGACTGGGCAAGGCTATCCCTTCCTTCCTTTTTTCTGCTATATCTCTAAAAAAATTTACTTCCTTGTGTGGCCCATGCTGCTAACTCCCATTCAGCTTACACTTTGGATGCTTTCACTATGTTTGTTGCCTTCTTCCTTGACTGTTTTTACTGTACCTCCTCAACCTCCCTACTGTATCCTCCCCTACTTCTTGTATGCTTCTTTTATCCTAATCACTCGTTTCACCCTCCTATGTAACTATAGTTTTTTTTTTTTTACATATTTTCATAAAATCTTTGCCCACAATCCTGATATTTATTGTACCTTTACCAGTTCCAATAGCAGTCTGTTCACATGTCCTTAACTCAGCTAACATCATGTCCACCAGTTCATCATAGTCAATTTCCTTCAAACAACATATCTTTGTGTTGTTAGTCCTTTGTTTTATTCTGCACCTAACTCTGACCCACAGAGTGGCATGATTACTGTTGATTTGTGACCCTTTCATTTTGACTTCTCTGACTCTGCGGTTTTAGTTAAGATTACATACAGAACTCTATCTTTTTTCTTGGCTGAACCTCTTATGATCCAAGACTTTAATCATTTCCGTCTCAGGAATCTCTCAGTCTGCTCTTGGAGGACTCAGCTCCCAAATGAATATAATCCTCTTCACTACCTGCATTCCTTTATTCTCTTCTCTGTTATGTCATCTTCCTGCCTTGATGTGCCTGAGGCCCAGTCCACTGACTCAGTTAACTAGCATTTCAACCATTCTTCTTTATTAACTGCAAGACCACCTGCTTTGGGTTCTGACCCTGCCACCTTCTTTGCCCCCTTCATGGAAGCCCATTTTGTACCAGGGTACTCTCTTACACACAAACAAAAATGCCTTGTATCTGCCTGCCACAGCCATCATGGTATATTTCATAGATGTTAAGTACCTTTATAGCAATGTACAATATATAATAATAAATGACACATTTTGTACCTCCTTTATGGTTGCACTTTTTCATTAAAAATCATTCTCATTCTCAAGAGTAGTTAAGTTAATAATCCATATCCAGCTAAATATCTTCAGAAAGTACAGTTGTGTACATATACCATAAATGTAGATGTTTGAGTGTATTCACTGTTGCAGTCATTACATTTGGGTAATCTGCTGGCAGGTTGCCCTCAGTCGGCCTGAATAACAAAGTCTTGGGTCCTGCGTCAGTTGCTGTCTCTTCTTCCATGACATCAGGTTGTCAGGGGTATAAAACATGCAGCCGACACCATTTTATTCAGTTTTTCTTGCCCCAGATGTCAGGTGCCCCCTAAATGGGGAGCAACAATATATATATATATATATATATATATATATATATATATATATATATATATAGATATATATATATAAATAAACAGTCAATATATATAAATGCACTTTTAGAAACATAAATTTTACCTTCATCTAAAAGCAAATAAACCACAAAGGCTTTTGAGTATAGTGAAGGAAAGAAAAGGTAAAGAAAGGGGGATGGCGGGTGGGTAACCCGGGCTGCAACAGTGAATACACTCGAACATCTACATTTATGGTAAGTGTACACAACTGTACTATGTTCTTCGTGTTTCACTGTTGCAGTCATTACATTTGGGTAGAATCCCAAAGCTATGGATGGGAGGATGGAACTAAACAGCATTAGGGGCAGCTATAAGGCCCTGCAGAACTGCAGTGGCAAAGCCTGCCCTGGATTTGGAGAAGAGAAGCAAATGATAATGCTTTGTGAAGGTATGAACAGAGCTCTAAGTAGAAGCTTCTAGAATGTCTTTGGTTGGAACCCCTCTGAGAAAAGCTGCTGAAGCAGAGGCAGCCCTGGTGGAATGTAATCTGATCCCCTTGGGCACAGGTTTACCATGGTGCAAGTAGCAGAAACGAATGGAGTGGCTTATCCATTTAGAAATAGTCTGCTTTGATATAGTCTTTCCCTCTGACCCTGCAGCAAATGCTACCAGTAGTTGCTCAGACTTTCTGAGAGATTTGGTCCTGTTTAAGTAGAATCTTAGTTATCTGTGCACGTCCAATGAATGCAGAATCTGCTCCCCCTTGTTCTGCGGATTTGGGTAAAATGTTGGCAGGTGAATGGTCTGGTTAAGAGCCACACTGGATACCACCTTAGGCATAAAAGAAGGATTGGTCCTGAGGGACACCCTGTCCGGGTAAAATCTAATAAAAGGCTCCACTGCCATGAGAGCCTGTAGTTCTGAAACCCTTCTTGCTGAAGTGACTGCCAAGAGAAAAGCTGTTTTCCAAGATAGAAATTTTATATCCGCAGTAGCTGCTGGTTCAGAAGGAGGCAGGGTTTGTTTTTCCAGCACAAAATTGAGGTCCCATGCAGGAGTTGGTGATCTTCTGGGAGGCCTTAAATTTTTGGCCCCTCTAAGATACTGTTTAAGCAGAAGATGAGAAAAGAGGGGAGGCACGGTGTTGTAATGAGCCGAGATGGCAGAGGCATGGATTTTTATTGAAGAAAAAGATAGGCCCTTGTCAAGCATCTCAGTCAAATATTGTAAAATCTGAGGAATATTGGGCTTTGCTGTGTCTGTTCCTTGTGTTTGGTTCCAAACACAGAATCTCTTCCATTTATCAGCATAAGATTTTCTAGTACTAGGCCTTCTGGCTTCCAAAATGATATCCATCACAAATTTACTGAGAGGTGTTGTTCTTAGGTTCTTAGGTTCTTAGATTAGTACTAGGCTAACTGCTCTTGTGGACCATTTTCAGCCTAGCCAATTACCCCATGTGAGAATCAAACCCTGCACCTTATGCTTGTAAGGTAAACACCTTAACCATTATGCCAGCCTCCCACCCAATAATAATTTGAATAATTAATTGATCAGCCATGTTGCAAGATTCAGAGTTTGGAGCTGAGTGTGCAGAATTTGATTGTTCTGCTGAGACAGTAGATGAGGTATTTGAGGCAAGTACCATGGAGGAAGTTGAGACATATTCCTTAGAAGTGGTACCAGTGCTGGTGAGACCAGTCCGGAGCAACTAGGATCATTTTTGTTTTTTCCTGTCTGACTTTTAGTAAGACCTTGGAGAGTAGAGGTAGAGGGGGAAGAGCATAGACTGATAGGTTTTTCCAGCTGAAGGATAGGGCATCCACTTTCCGTGCTTTTTTGTGATGAGTTCTTGTGCAGAATTTGTCCAACTGATAATTTTGGGGAGAGGGAAATAGATCTATGTCTGGGCTCCCCCATTTCTTTGTTAACATGCTGAAGATTTGTGGATCCAGTTTCCATTCATGCGGGTCCATAAGATTTCTGCTTAGGTTGTCTGCCAGAGTATTTTGTTTTCCTGGCAGGAATTGAGCTTGAAGATGTATTTGGTAAGTCAAGGCTGTGTTCCACAAGGCCATGGCTAGTCTGCAAAGGGGGTAGGAATGCGTACCCCCCTGCTTGTTTATGTGCCACATAACTGTGGTGTTGTCCATCTTTATCAGTAGTTGTCCCGGATGAAGTAAGTCCTTGAAGACTGTCAGAGCATTCTGGACAGCTAGCATCTCTTTCTGGTTGATATGCAGATGCATTTGGCTTGGGCTCCATTTGCCCTGAATGCATCCCCCACCAGGTGGGCCCCCCAAGCATAGTCTGATGTGTCTGTAGTTAGGGTTTGGGTGGCAGGGGGTAGAGTGAATGACAGTCCCTTGTTTTGGTGACATGTCTCTACCCACCAAAGAAACTCCTGTTGTAGGCAGGGAATGAGAGGAATCATTGTTTCCAGACTGTGACAATGTTGACTCAATAAACTTTTTAGGTACCATTGAAGTTTCCTCATATGCAGTCTCGCATATGGAATTAGTAAAATGCAGGATGCCATGAACCACAAAGCCTGCAGAATTTGTCTTGCAGATAACTGGGTTTTCGTTACCATTTGTTTGAAGTAAGTTGTCAGTTGCCTTTGTTTGTCTGGCGTGAGGTAAGCTATCTGGGCAGTTGTATTCAAGCTTACACCCAGGAATGTAATTATTTGCGAGGGTACCAGTTGTGATTTATTTTCATTTATGGTGTACCCTGGGCATGCTAGAAGCCTTTTTACAAACGCCAGCTGTTGAAGAAGAGTGTCCTTGTCCTCTGCTTGAATGAGACAATCGTCCAAATAAGGATACATTTGAATGCTTCTTTGTCTGCAGAATGCAATTACTGGTGCCGGGCACTTTGTAAAGATCCTGGGTGCAGTAGATAAGCCAAAGGGCAGTGCAGAGAATTGGTAATGCAAAAAACCTGCTTTGAAGCGGAAGTATCTTCTGCATGACTCCCTTATTGGGATATGTAGGTATGCCTCTTTTAAGTTTAGAGTTACTAACCAAGAATTCCTGCCTAGCATAGGCAGTAGCTGTTGTAAAATCAGCATTTTGAATTATGGAATGTCCAGGAACATATTCAAAATCGATAAGTCCAGTATTGGACGCCATGAATTGTCTTTTCTGGGTACCAGGAAAAGTCTTGAATAAAAACCTTGCCCTTTTTCCTTTTCTGGTACCGGTTGAATAGCCCCCATATCCATGAGGGACATGATTTGTTTCTGGGCCTCTGCCCACTGGTTTTGTGGCAGATCTGGCCATCCGTTTGGAATTGGCAAAGTATGGAAATGAAATCTGTACCCCTGGGATACTATGTTTAATACCCACTTGTCCTGGGTAATTAACTGCCAATTTTGAACATGAAGTGCTAGTTTCCCCCCCAAGGGGGCTGCCAAAAGATAAGTGCTTGTTGATGGTAGAGGAAAGTCATTGAGACTGCTTACTGTACGGTTGTGCTTTGTTTCCTCCAGATTTGGAGGCACCCCATTGCTTTGACCTGTAAGAAACTTGTGATTGGTATCTGGAGCCTTCTGAGTGCCTGGATTTGCCTTGAGTGGCTCTGTTGGACACAGGAAAGGACCAGTTTTTTGTAGGCCAGTGTCTACTGAACCTGGGTGGCTGCACTTGCAAGAAATATTTTACAGTTTGCATAGATTTAGCTTTGTCTTCCATTTTCTTTAAAACCTCTTCTGCCTTATTACCAAACAGAGTATCATGCTGCAAAGGGGCATCCAACAATTTAGCTTTAACATGATCAGGCAAATTTTGCTCCTTGAGCCAGGCATGCCTTCTAATCACAGATCCAGTAACAACGGCCCTACAAGAGGCCTCCAAGGAATCAAAACCACATTGCAAAGTATGCTTTCCAACCTGTTCTGTTGAATGCAATAATTCCTGTAACTCTTTATTTTCTACACAATCAGAAATCAACATAATTTTCTGTTTCAGTAAGCCCATAACATGCTGTTGCTATTTAAGCACATGAAACTGGCAGTTTAAGACCTTGATTGCCAAGGTTCCAGATGTATAAACCTTCTTTCCCCATCTATCCAGCGCCCTGGAATCTCTATCAGAGGGGGTAGGATTTTTGGCTGTAGAGGCCTTTACACCCTTGTGAAATAGTCTCAGGATCAGCAGCAGGATTTTTGAATAGAAATTTGTGGGAGTCAGGAACCCTGTAATAGCTGTCTGTCTTACTAGGAGCCGGAGGCAGGGAATCAGGAGCCATGCTTGATTCTGAAAACACATCATCAATAATGTCTAACACAGGAGGTTTTGCCAAAGGCCTATGCTGAGGAAGAAGAAGGAAATCCCTAAGCCTCTTTTTTGATTCAGAGAAGTCCTGACTCTCCCAGTGAAAATGTTCCCTTAAAGTATGCAAAGTCTCTCCAAAAGAGTAATCCTCAGGAAGAGATGCAGATGGGATGGATTCCTCTGCATCAGAATCCTCATAGGGTGGAATAGAAAATTCCTGATCAGAAGAGGAGTCAGACAAAATAGAAACCTGATCTGAAGATTCATAATCCCTCATCAAGGTAATTAAATCCTCAGCCATTTTGATCATCTGTTTTTTAGGCAGAGGGGACTGAGCACATGGCTCATGTGTCGGTTTTTTTAGACATAGAAGATGTTTTTGACCTTATTTTTGTTGCTGGTGTCGGTTTAATATAAAAATGTTAAGGCCTGAAAACACCGTCAGAAGCCGGTGCCTGCTCAGCGGCTCTGGACCCATCTAAGGGAGAGACATCTGCGGGTTCAATACTCTGAGAATCTCGTGGCATACCGGACTCCCAATGGGTCTCGGTAGAGGCCTGTGACTCAAAAGTAGCGGGTATCAGGGGCTGCGAAAGCGCCTCACTGAGTACCGGCAAACCAGCGACTGGCTTAGGAGAAGCTTCGTAGTCGGTTTTGGACCTCGACGGTCTGCCTCTGTCTTTTTCTTTGTGTTTTTTGTGAACTCTGGTAGTCGGATTGCTAACCAATGACATTTCAGGATAATTAAATCTTGTTCCAAAATATTTAGAAGCAAAAATATACCGATGCTTAATAGTGCATTGGTTAAATCTGGCACAAAACCAACAGCAAGGCACGTTGTGATCTGGGCCTAGGCAAGGAATACAGTACAAATGAAAATCCTTATAAGGTATTTGTTTCCCACAAGTAATGCAATTATTAACTTTTACTGACATTGGTAAGGAGCAAGAAAAAGTTTCCCCAATGGGGTACTTAGCTTTAGTTTGAAGACTTTGGTTCTGAAACTCGAATACGAAAATTTCAGGAGTTGGCCGACTGGCACTTGAGAACTGCTTCTGCTTTGGGTGCCATGCGGCAAGAAGGACTGAATAAAATGGCGTTGGCTGCATGTTTTATACCCCTGACGACCTGACGTCATGGAAGAAGAGACAGCAACCGACGCAGGACCCAATACTTTGTTATTCAGGCTGACTGAGGGCAACCTGCCAGCAGATTACCCAAATGTAATGACTGCAACAGTGAAACACGAAGAACATCATGAAATTATTGTCATGTTGCCTGGCAGTATAGCACTGGTTGCACCATTATGTTACTTGTTTTCATTCATTATTGGCAATGTTGTGTTTGTTTGCCCGATAATACCAAGAACAAGTCATACCTGTACATCTCCACATCTTACTATTTGGATGCAATTGTTTTACAGCCGAGGTGCTTTTAAAATCACTTGTTGTCTACCTCCTATCTCAGCAAAAAAATAAGTGAGTTGGGCAAAGGTGAGAACTATCTAATGCCATAAGATCTCTTGAGAGATTATAGATAAGACAACCATAATTTAAAATGACATATTTGCCCAAGTGTATGGTATGGTACAGTATTCTCATAGTTGGCCTTAGGCATAGGCCAACTAGGCGGCTGCCTAGGGCACCACTTTAGTAGGGGCGCTTTTCCAGTATTTATTTGGTGTAGGTAGACTAGGATGGGGGCATTGGGTGGTGTGGTGGGGGGTGCCGTGGAGCCCTTTTGCCTAGGGCATCAGTTGACCTAAGGCCGCTCTTGATATTCTGTATTGAAACACTCATTACTTTTCAACTTTTAAGTATGATTTCACATTTGCAATGTTGAGTAAAGTACAGCACTATTTAATTTTATTTATTTATTTTTATCTGTAATTACCTCATACCTTGCCAGAAATTATGTTGATTAACTGTAGTGCAGACCTTAAAAACCCCAGACAGATTTTAAATTAAGATAAGAAAAATAAAATTTAAACTGACACGTGTTGTCATTTCTCTGGCACAATAAAATATACCATGGCATTGTTTATTTTCCTCCTTTCTTTATGTAGTTTTTACTAGAAGAAACTTTTGAGCAGAAGCTTTTGGCTATGATCTAAAGACTGACTACCTAGTACAAAATTATGAACTGCTGCAAAAGTGCACATAATACTTAATTTATCTTCAGATCTGTGGTGAGTGCCAAGTTTGCTAAGAGTCTCTTAGAATACATACATAAAGGAAACTACAGAGAAGAACAACTGTTTAACATGCCGCTTTTGCACCTTCAGCGCATGTAATATCTTTCATTTTATCATTTTCTATAACAGGTTTGGATGTGACAAGATTTAATACTTCTGTTTCATTCCACTACATTCATTATCAATACTTTCCTAGTCATCATAACTTTCAAAGCTGTATTTTTCCATGAATCATTTTTGTTTACATAAAACAATGTTTTGATGCATAGCTGAACACTCATTATCAGAATCTGCTCCAGAATGAGATTGCACCTGCCCTCCCACAGACAGACACAATGATAACAACAAAATGACATCTGTCTGCTCTTTGAGTGGGCAAAATAGCGTAGCATCACTGACCACAAAGAGATAACATGCACAGTAGGTCTTGTGCCTATCTTTTTAAATCAATATCCCATTCCAAGAGGGTAGCGTAAAGATCTGGAAGAGGTTAAGAGCTGCATTCGGTCAGTTTCAGTCTAGCCATAATAAATCTTAGCAATGACAGTAATGTGCACTGAATTCTAACTACAAAACTGTTGTTTGTTTCAGATATGGTCTCAGATCTTGAGCAAATACATCTTTGTGTATGCCATCTCAGTTTTAGATAGTGTAGTCACTCTCCATTACATCAACACAGCCCTCAGACATTGCTGAGGCTTTCAGACAATAAAGACGAATGGCTGAAGTGCTAGTTGACTGACTCATCCTTTACCAGTTTATGCTATAAATGTCACATCCACGGATTACTAAAACCTGTTGATGCCAAAGTGTGCTTTTGCACCTTCTCATTTAAAATGATGTCTTACTGTAAACAAATGGTCAAATGAAATTCCTGTCTGAAAATATTTTGTAATATGTTGGTTTACTAAAATACTAGTTATGATATGTTCTTTACTTATTGAAATCTGATCAGTTATGATTTCAATGCATTGAATGAAATACAGAAGTTAAGTTAGAACAGTAAACATGAGTATTTTATTTTCATTAATTGCTTTTATTTGTAAAAGTTAAGTATAGAATGTACTACTATTGATCTTTTTTAAATTTAAGTGTATTAACCAAAATATTTAGTGACATTTTCCAGAGTGAAACAAACTTACAGCCTGCATGTACTCTAATGTTTAATTCAAGGTACAGTATTTATTGTTGAATTTTAATCCATGTTTGACATAGTTTTATTCTGTTAATAAAATGCTAAAAGCATTGCAGTTTTAAGTTTTTGCCACTCAGGCAAACTTCAGAATATTTATCTACTGTCTTATAGGTTTTATTATCTATACTGTTCTTGCCTGCAGTATATAAAGTTTCCTAAATCAGACTTCTACTTGCCTGTTGGCACTCTGCATCATATAGAATTTGTGCTGGTGCATCTGAGATGCATCTCTAATATGTAAACAGTCCTATATGCTGTTGTTGACCTGTATATTTTCTTTTACTTGTATACGTGAGTTGTGTTTGAGACAGTTGAACCACAACATACAGTAACTTTATAAACGTAAATGGCTGCTTTTGCAAGGTTATTCAACTTTGCTTTTATCTGTTATTGTATCTCATGTAGGCAGGGACTCATCCTTTACCAGTTCATGCTCTGTACTTTTCTTAAAGTGTTACTTAAGTCTACATCTCCTTGTAAGTAGGAAGCTATGTTATGTCTTTTGTTTACCATAGGACACACTGGGTGTGGTTGCATCTCACACTGTTTTCCCTCCAATGGCCTCATTCATTTAACTTTTCCATTCCTGTCTTCTTCCTGCCCTTGCTTGTTTACCTCTCTTATTATAGTCCTTTTTCATGTTCTACCTACCAGTTATACACAAATTATATCACAGTTACAAAACTACCATGTATATTGTCCCGATCCCCTTTCACAATAAAACACACCACACCAAAATGACATATGACGGTCTTTATTGAATAATATTTTTAATCACAAAATAATTGATCAACCATAAAATTTATTAATCACAATATGAATATAAATTCCATATAACAATACAACAAGGCAGTGTCTCCCGCTCACCTGTGTCCCACCACAGCATTAGCTCAACTGTTCTCTTACTTAGCCTGGAAACAGCATGCCACTGCTCACTTCCATACCCAACCAACTGCATTGTAGCCAGAGGGGGAACAAAAGAGGGACAAGCCTACCCTCTTCTATGCCCAACAACCCCCATGCATATAAAAATAACAATCAATCATCCAACACACTAAAAAAAAGAGGGAGAGAGCGAGGGTAGTAAGTTTACTCCTAAATCTGATCTTCCCACCCTGCAACTCTTACATAAATCAGCTGTAATCCCTCCCTACAATTATCTGACTTCCTCTCTAGCACTCATCCCTGAACCCTTAATCCTTTCTTGTCTGATTCTCCACAACTCTTTCCTTTTCAATCCACATCCCATTCCCAAACTTTCCCAAATCCCCCCATTTTCTCCCCTCCTTCCACCCAACCTAACAACACAAATGTCTCTGGACAAATTAGTTTGTTCCAAACTCCATTTGTCCCAATCCCCTTTCATAATAAAACATACCACACCAAAACAGCATATGATGACTGTTATTGAATAATATTCTTAATCTCAAAATAATTGATCAACCATAAAATGTTTTAATCACAACATGAACATAACTTCCATATAACAATTCAACAGTTCATCGTCTCCCTGCTTACCTCTGTCCCACAACAGAATAAACAGCATTAGCTCAACTGCTCACTTAACCCAAAGTAGCCTACCACCAGTCACTTCCATATCCAACCAGCCACCTTGTAACCAGAAGGGGAATAAAAGAGGGACAAGCCTGCTTCTTTTCTCTGCCCACCTGCCAGAAACCAGGCTGTCCCCCCTCATGTACTACAACCCCTGTACAACAAAACAAAAACCATGTGTACATTAAATAAATCCAATCCCATCTCACTCAAATGCATTCCATCCTCCCTAAACCACACAGGGTCCCTATCATCAAAGTCTGTATGATCAATCGTATGAATACCCAAGTTTCTCAAGTGTCTCAACAATCTAAAATTAACAAATTGTCAAGCATACTCAATACCTGTAAATCTGCCTACATTCCTCCAGAACAAGTACAGTATAATCACAGATCACACAATACTCATACTTGGACATCTCCTACCCAAGTAAACAAATCCCTCAATATCCTAAACACCAACTTCCACTTCTGAATGACACCTAATAAATATAAGAGTGACCCAAAATGACAATCATTCTACCTTAAAAAATATATTATTAGTGACAACAACTAAATAAACAAGTATCTAAAATAAAAAGGCACCTGAGGACCAAAAACCCACCATCTTGATAATGTCCACTGACCTACCTTCTCTGGCCAAATCTGATGCCCTTCCAATATGAAATGAAAGAGTGGAAAAACTCTCTGCCCAAAAGCTCAAACACTGAAAAGCCTTTCTCATCACACTCAAAAATTGATTTCTTGTTATTGCCCTACCCCCTTTTGCCCTGTGGCCTCTTCCCATTTGACCATTGCAACCTTCTAGCCCACAATCCTGGGTACATTGACTCATCTCTATCCTTCATCAAAACAATCTACATGCCTTTACTCATATGATCTGTTTTAGATCTACACAACAATATCTCCACTGATACTGAAAACATAATGACATTCTGCCACACCAAAGACCCCATCAACTCAGTCAGCCTGAACGCTCCATTATATATCCATATTGACAAAGTCACCCACAAATTATAGTCCACTGAATCTCCTTTCAAAAAAATGTTAAGCTCCTCAACAAAACCTTAACAGCCTGCCTAGTCATTGGTCATCATCTATCAGATCTAGCACCTGCAATCCTACCCCACCCTTTCAACATACGAGCTACTGTCCATTACTTCATCATGTTCTACAACTTTGCCATCTGAGCAAAAATGCTAATGGATGCCAAATCCACCTTAACTGACTGAACCACCCTCCCTTTAATCCAAGCCACAGCCTATTATTGCAATATCAATTTTTCTGGCCAAATACCCTCCTACTTGGGGTACTGCAAAACAAATTCATCAAACTCAGATTAAGCCCTACAATATGCTTTCCTTGTCTACATTGCCCAAGACTGCTGCATCAACCACCCTATCACTTCAGCCCAATCTCTCACACATTTTCAAGAAACTCAGTTGGATCACCTGCTGCCTTTGGGGACAGTTGCTGAAACCTGCAAAACTGAAAATGAAACAAGCTGTCAGCAATCCAATCCTTAGAACCCGGCAGATGTACACATGTAAAAGAAACATTTATCAACAAACTCTGCAAAACCAAGTTACATAAAACTAACAAAATCAGTCTAGATTTTGCTGTCTTTGACGGTAACACCTACACCACAGCAACATTGTCAGAATGAAAATCACCATCCTACCATCAACTCCTCTTTCCACACCACTGAAGCCACCCAAATTGGCATAAGTTCCAAGAAGGCCATATTGTTCTTTCACTAATCCTTCAAACCTTCTGTCCAGTGAGCTACAGACCATTCCCTATAAAAATGCTCCCATCCCAATACCCATGCTGCATCTGTAAAAAAATGCATATTCCCTTGACCAACCCAATATTCCTCTCAAAAAGAAATGCCATTAAACAGAACCAAAAATGACAACCACAATGTTAAATCTGCACATACCAGCATGCCAGTCCTTTCCCAATGATTTTTGCTTTTCCCTCCTTTTAACAAAAATGCCACTGACCTGCAAAATGTATGGCCAGGGTAAATTGCCCAACAGGCAAAATTCAATAATCCCAAAAGCTCCATGACATCCCTAATCCCTACCTTGCCCTTGCCCATCATCCTAACAATATTCTCCTTCAAATGCTCTATCTTCTCCATTGGAAGAGAAAACAACTCCTGCCCTGCATCCACTAACAGTCCTATAAAACACAATGCCTTGGCTGGACCCTCCAACTTCTGTATAGCCAAAGAACACTCAACTCTTCATATACTCTCCCCCAAAAGAACTCATACTCTCCAGTGCACCCACAATCACTTCACCTACCAAAAGGAAATTGTTCAATTAGTGTACAGCATTCTAGTGCCCACTCTTTATTGCCAAATCCAATGAAGTGTAGTGTTAAACTTCTCAAAGGTGGCACAAGCCACTGAACACCCCATTGGCATGGCCTTCTTGAAATAAAATTTGCCATCAATCACCATCCCCAACAAGGGCTACTCCTCCTTCTGCACTGCTAACAGCTGGAGGGCAGATTCAATATCTAACTTAACTAACCGCAGATCTGTAAACTGTCTAATGATTTCCCCTGCTTCATCCAGTAAAGAATACGCAACAATTGAATCCTCCTTGCAAATGAAATCATTGACTGAATTCCCTTCTGAATAAGAAAATGGTGAATTATTCAAAATTCACCGGGTAACATTTTAGGGATTAAACCAAATGATGCGACTTCAAAATTGACAGAAGGAGGATAATCAAACAGGCCCAACAGCTTGCCTGCCTGCAACTCCTTCTTTAGCAAACCTTCCAATATCTCTTGTTTCCCCTGAACAGAACATAAATGATTACATACTGAACAATCTCCACAAGCCCCTGACGTAACAGAAAACCCTACCAAAACTCCTTAATTAACCCCACCACAACCTCCAAATCTGGGAAATGAGTCAGCATCATCCTCAATGCCTGCACCTTAATGAGCGAATGGGAAACTGGGTTTACCTCTCTGCCCATGAAAGGACAGTCCTTCCCTTTGCCCTCAGAAATTACCTCACCCCTAAAACCCTTGAGTTCCTTAAGGCAAAGGAGATAATGATCCTAGATTGGTCATAGCTAAATCCAAATTTAAGAAATTCCCTTCCCCTCAGCCAGATTGAGGTGCTAGATGCACCCCTGCACAATTTGCACAAGTGTGTGAAAATCTATATGCCACCTACAAGCAGCAACCTTCACTGAAAGTGTAGCACACATCAACAACATCAACCCCTAACTTACCCCAACTTGCAGAGCACACAAAATTATCCATCATAGTGGCCAAACAAATGTCAGGGTGTCTAAGTTGCCATCTCAAAAACTGATCAATTGCTTTCCGTTTCCAGAAGTGATGATCATACCACATCCAAGAATTCCCCAAATTCAGCCTTTGTGCCTCAGGAATCATAAGGAAATAAGAGTGGCTAGGCCATTAAATTATCCTTTTCCAGCCAAAACTGCCGTGTAATACACAAAACCTAACACCCAATTCTGCCACATTCTAGCATGGAGCCTACCCACTCTCCTTTGTCCCATCCCCACTAACGCCACTAAAAGGTCTTTGTTATTTGCCATTTCCTATTCCACCAACTGCTGTAGACTATCCACATCGATTAATTCAAATACGTCAATGTGCTTGCCTTTCCATATCTTAATGGATGATGGAATACACAGGGTTAAAAAGACCCTCTTTATCTGCATTAACCAAGTCCTAAGTACTTAGCCAATCTACAAGTCACATCCCAAAATCAGAACTCACTTCTTGCTGGGATAACCTGTTGCTACCCAAGCTCAACCCCAGACTCCCTAAGGACTTCCCTCACCTAATGCATCACTCTGAATGTGCCCCACCTCCCAGAGCAGTTCATGATCCACCATGCAATCTGCAACATCACCATGAGTCTGTACTAGTTCCCTGCCTTTGTGTACCTCCTGACTACCCCTAGACCTCAGAAAGTCTGTAGTAACATTATCTACCCCCAACAAAATGTTATTACCTGTAGTGTGGTCATAACCTGTGTCATCAGCCAGATGTTCCACTGTGACACCATCCGCTGACCACAAAGCTCACTTCCCCTGTGCCACTGACTTGTTCTTTGGACCCTGAGCTCACCTTCTCTGGTTTGACACTTTGGGATTATCTGCTGCTGTAGCCTCTCTTAATGGTACCTGACAAAACAATTTTTCCACTTGTGATACAATTGTCACCCATATCTGCCTCAAACTCCAAGATCCAGCCATTTGTCAAAAAAAGAAAAAATATTAAGTACCAGGAAGAAAGAAAGAAAAATAAATAAATGAAAATAACAAGCCTTTTTCCTGCCTAATAAGTAACTGAGTGCCTTCCCCACCTCAATTACTCGCTATACTACACACTTGCCATTAACCCTGAGACACCCACAACACTTCCTTTACTTAAACACTTAGATCTGATTAATCCTTCAATTACCTTAGCAAGCCTACCAAACAATTGCATACACTATCCTGTGATGTAAATATGATGCTACCATGCTCACCCCTAAAAGATGCCATACTGAAGTTGGCATGTTCTATCCCCTAACCAATAACCCACTCGCTGACAACCTTGCCCCATGCCAAAGCCAACTGCCATCAGAAAAGATAATATGTTCAACCATTACAGTCCCATGAGGGTAGCTGAAAGTGCCATGGACCTTATAAATCTCTTGTGTCCCTGTGTGAGCACTAAACTGAATTATGACTGCATGTAAACCAAAACTCATCTGAACTCTTTCCCTCCTAGCCCGCTCAAACTGGTGACTTCAGGGAACAGAGGATAAATCAGACTTAAAATACTGAGCATAACTAATTATAACACAAGCCGTCATCTTAAGAACCAGTAACCTTAACACTTCATGTTTAACCCCTCTCAACTGAGCTATTTCAGCTCCATAACAAAGGCTGAGGAGACTATTCCATTATCATATATGGTCCCCAGATAAAAGACATCAGATGTTAAACTGATAAGAACAGATACTTCACTTGATCTTACCAAGAGGCCGAGAAGCAATAATAAACTTTTTACATGTGATTGCTACATAAAATAATTTTTTTTTTCAGTCTCACTGCATTGTACCATTTTTTTTAAAAGATGTTCGCCATGAAATGAGCATCCCAACATGCCAAAAAGGGGAACCCATAGCACAGAAAAGAATCCATACTTGAAAACCTACCTTCCACCCCTTTCCCACAGCCATTAATATTGCAGAATGCATACATGATGAATCACCATTACTAATGAGTGCCTCATGGCCCATGAACACCTCAGAATTCATTGGACGGACAGAAAACTCATTTAACGGCTCCACTATTGCCAATGAAATTAAAATGGGAGGGTTACCAACTGTCCAAACTGAACTAAATGATCTAAAGCATTGAAGATGGATACGCGGACAGCAGAAAGGAATTAAAATAACCAAAATAATGCAAGTAATGGGGTGAATGACATAGAAAACAAAAACAAAACCAATTAGCTCAGTCATGGCTATCATTCTACAACAGAAAACTTATACATGAACAAACTAGTACCAAAGACCATATTAAGACCTCCCATTCTGCAAAGCCATCAATATAACGAATACAAACCCATACATCCAAGGTACCGAAGTCGCACAAATGTACCTCAATCTATTCCTGAACCTACCAACAATAGCAGCCCACTCATAACAAAGCAAAATACTTATCTCACATGTAAAAGAGCCCAGTGAAGCCATACCCAATGAAGTCATACACAGAGAAGAAGCAAAATCAAAAAAAAAAAGAAAAGAAAAGAAAAAATATATAATAACCATTCACCAACTACCATCCTACATATCACTATTAACCTGAGGCCTACCTGTTTCAGAAGTACCTGGTGGTCATCTCAGATGCAGTACTTGCAACAGCAGCAAGTTTACATCTAAATCTGATCTTCCCACCCTGCATCTCTTATATATATAATATGGGTCTACCTGACAACACCAACGCACTAAAACACCGACAACAAAATCACTGACACCACAAAACCAAAAGTTCAGAAACACGAAACATCACATACCCGACAAACCACAATCCCGACACTCAACAAACAAAACAAATCCAATTTCCAAAAAGCACACACACAATACAAGCACACCAAAAACCTTACAAACCTACACTGAACCTTACATACACAACTATCTATGCACTAACCTTAACCCAAACCCTAACCCTAAGGTCCATCACTATCGCACACTCACTTAATCCACTCCCTAACCCTAACTCACTTAACCCGCCCCTAACCCTACAGACCATCACTATCGCACACTTACCTTACCCACACCCTGACCCTAACGTCCATCCCTATTGCACACTTACCTTTACATGTCAGTGTTCTCAGCGTCAGGATTCTCAACTGTCGGTCTTCTCCGTTGTTGATCTTCTGGTGTTGGTGTTCTCGTCGTCGGCGTTTCGAGATTTTGGCGTTTTCAGGTAGACCCACATATATATATATATATATATATATATATATATATATATATATATATATATACTAACCCTGCAGTCACACAGCCATGGAGGAAAAAACATACCATGCATACAGCAGTACATCAGTGCCTGTGCACAAATTCAAACATCTACATACATGGGGAACGATATGACAGTGGCCATTACAAATTCATACCCTTCTAACCTTGCCTCCCTAATAACTCATATGATCAAAAACAGCAATGTCTCATAAAATATAAAGAATTTGAAACGTTTCTATCAATTGTGATTAAGTCAAATGAGTTTTCAGTGAAATAAATTCAACAATTTGTGAGTCAGTCAAATGAGCATTCAATCAAATGGCATATATTTTTAAAGACTGTTAAATTATTGTTCTTAAAATGTTTTTGTAATACTTTGGAGGTTTTCTCCCTGGGCGTCAGATGAAAATAGACACCTGCCCAGTCAGACTTTCCCTGGTAATCAAATGTCAGTAAATAAATTAATAAATAAACCAGTGTGTAGATCAATGTAAATTGATAACATGCACATCTGTGTGACACACAATTATTCCTGACATTTTGATCTAAAACACAATTGGTCAACAACACATTTGTTAAACACAGTATGTTAAAAAAGGACATTGACAACACAGTCATCAGCAAGGAGAATTGTTGAATTTGCCAGTTTGTGAAAAAGTTAGCTTCGAGTGCTGTTTGCAGGTGGACAATCCGCCCTTCACCCACCCCCTATATTTTATATATATATATATATATATATATATATATATATATATATATATATATATATATTGACTCCATGGTGATACCAATTCTAAGACAGGTGAAATATCTCAAAAGCAGAGAATGACCGCCAGTGTACGCAATGGAGACCATCGAAATCACTCATTGACAAGGAGGACTGTTGAATTTGTGAGCTTCTGAAAAAATCATCTTCAACTGCTTTTGCTGCACCAACTCCATGGTTGCACTAATTCTAAGATGAGAGAAATCTCTCAAAAGCAGAGAAGCACTGTCAGTACACAATTTTTGACCAGCAGCATAACTAGCATGGAGCAAGAGGGGCAATTGGCCCAGGCACAAACTATTGTAGGTAGGAGTGATCAGCGAATCCAGATCTCTTTTTAACGCAATAGCAACTTTTAAAATCTAGCATTGGATTTGCAGTCATACCTGAGCACTGTAGCACTGTGTGTGTGTGTGTGTGTGTGTGTGTGTGTGTGTGTGTGTGTGTGTGTGTGTGTGTGTGTGTGTGTGTGAGTGTGTGTGTGTGTGTGTGTGTGTGTGTGTGTGTGTGTGTGGTCTAAACTGTACCAACTGCTTGTTACATGGTAGCAACTGCTTGCTTCCTTACAGTGAAGTTCTTTTTTTGTTGCTCTTCAACGGAAGAGTCAAGGGTCATGCATCTAACTGTAATAAGATGATCACTGCAATCTAGAGACTGGTTTATTACAGTGAAGTACGGTTTTCTTTTTCTTTTTTTTTTTTTTGCTCTTCACTTGAATAGCTGAGAGTGTAAGGTACTGGTTCCTGGTATCAGTACATAGCACTGGCTGATCCATCTGTGCGTCTGACTTATCTATTACACCAGCAGTGGTTTAGAATGGAAAAGATTGATCTGTGTTATATGTTGGGTAGGGGTATCCCTACACTGCACTGCTTAAAGCATTCAGCTGGCAGTACTATGTTACATACAGCATAGTTTCTGATTGCATCTGTCAGTAGTTTTCATGTGTTAATTAAATCTGTTTAGACCAAACATTTTCACACAAATGTATTGTCAACCAATTGTGTTTTACATCAAAATGTTTACATGGATAGTGCGTCACACAAACGTGTATTGTACTGAAGAAGATTGCTAGATATCCCATATTCTACATATTTAAAACACTTCCGAGTTTTACCTTACATTATCATGTCAAAAGAAAAAGAAAAAATAAATTAAATAATATTATCTTCACACTGTGTACATTAGTTACGAATTAGAAATGTAATCTCTTGCATCTACAAATCTGTATCACTGCACAATTAACTGGTATGCAAATCACCTGGATATGAATTACAAACCAATAAACTCCTATAACTTAACATATCAGATTAGCAAGGCAAGTTCCCTATAACCAACTTGGTATGTTTATATATCAAAATAAACAATGAAATAAAATAAGAATTCAGAAAACAGCTAAAAATGTTCATTATACAGAAACAAAGCTGGCTTTTTACCTTTAATCTTAATAATAAATAAATGCCTAGAATGTAACCGTGGAATGATTTTTAAAAGCGTATCTTGTTATCCATTATACAAATCATCAGATGTATATAATAGATTTTAAAATGACATTAATTTATTGGCAAATAGCACTTTCATAATCTGTCAAAATACACATCGACCTTCCAATTATTATTATATCCTGTTAGCTATTTACCGATGAAGAGATCGTCAGACTAATCATAAATAGTTATCATTCATGAATGCAGTGTGTTACATAGCATTCTATGGTTATTTGTTACTTTTGTAGTTATTGAAAGTTTAGCAAGCATGTAATATGTTGTAAGAAGGTCAGATGACACATTTCATATACATGTACAAAATTTGTGAAATCTTGCTGGGATTAATTTGGGTGACTTAATTTCGAAAAGCTAATATGAATCTGAAATATACACTGTAATGGAATATCATTACTTCATTAGTAGGGATGCTGCTATGCAATATTGAAATGGGCAATAGGAAAGGAATTATATAATGCTGAACGGCCATGTTAAATATATAAAATGGAATATAATTTCACCATATTTGTCCCAGCTCTACAGCACTGACAGGTGAAGTGTGCCTCATAAGACAACAAGTGCTCATCTTTTAAAGCAACTGGAACTTGGATAAGGATCGGCTTTCTACCTTTTATTACATTTTGCAGGGTGGCATCTACCCTTGAGGTAGCCCAGTACAATTCATGAATTAGCCCTACATGTTGCTGGTGAGTCCCCACTATTGCACCACTGACTATCGATCACCATGCCTAGTGGTAAAAGAGAAATATTCTGCCCTGATGTGGGGTAAGCAGAATACATTTCCTCTGCATTTTGAAGAAGAAGAGTACATAACCACTTAGATCACCCTTGGAGCATTAGTTGTTTGCAGTGCAATTTATTTTAGAATTTGTTTACACATCTTTATTTCAATGTTTTAGATCTGAGTATGTGATTTATTTTACTGAGTACAAATCTCTTGATACAAAGCAATTGTATTTCTTTTATCCTACACATGCAATGGTTCATTTGACGAAATGTAATGTATGTAAGAAAAAGTAACTTGAAAACATGGTAGGGTAGCAGTCCATTTTTGTGACTGACAAACTGGCAAATGTTGATTCTGAAACTGTATTCAATTCAATATAAATCACTGTAGCCAAAACTCCCCATCCAGTAAAGCAGAGAGAGCCTGAAGCTGATATTATTACTAACAATATGCAGGGAGTATTTATTTATTTATTTTACATTTGTTAGCCGGGATTGTCTGACTGAGCAAAAGCCCTTTTTCAGCAGAGGCCTGGGGTGAAAAGCTCCAAAACATAGTTACAACAAATATAACCAATACAAACGCAGTTAGCATTATAATCATTCATAATAAAACTTGTAGAACAGTTATCATATATATGCAGTTATAATTATCTATAAACATGTTATGAAGAATACTGCAGCAGAAGGAAAGGAGATAGTGTTAGGTAAAAAATTATGAAATAGACTAGTTTAAGTTGTAAATGTTTTGGTATAGAGGAGAAGAAACGATGGTAAGACAGAGGAAGTTAGGTTTGTTATTTAGTGAAGATATATTCAAGGAGGCTGAGAACAGGTAGAGATCCAGTGACTTTTTAAGTACTCTTTAGTGGCTAGTTTGAATACTTTAGGATGTGAAAGTGATCTAACGTCTTGTGGGAGTTTGTTCCAAGCAATAGAGAGATGGTAGCTGTATGTAATGGCTCCTATTTTGGTCTTGGGCTTGTAGATTTGTAAAAGGTCTTTGGTGGACTCCTGAGTAGTCTGGATGGGAAATAGTGGGAGATTATGGTGCCTAGTGCAGGACTGTAGGATGGTGAATAAATAATAAAGTGTATAATTTGAAGCTGAGAGAGGAGTAGGAGGTGTGGTAGTTCGAGCCATCTTGGATGTTTGAGGGAGATACAGTGGAGAGATTTGTAGGTTTGTTGTGCAGCAAATCTGGCTATTTTGCGATAGTTTGATTTGAGTTTGCTAAGTAAGGTGGAGTTAAGATTTGTGAGTATTTGGGAACAGTATGCTAAGCATGGCACAAGATAAGCATGGGTGATTGTGGTTCTAGATTCAGGGGTTAGGATTTTTTTTTTATTTCTGTAGAGAAGTCCTGGTTTTCGATGGGTTTTCCTGATACAGTTATTTATATGGAGGTTGAATTTTAGCTGATTATCAATGGTTACACCAAGGAGTTTAGTACTAGAGTCAGCAACTATGAGAGTGTGATCTAGTGATTTTATTTGAAAAGTAGATTTGATATGAGTAACAGTTTTGAGGAGGAAGAGTAAGAGTTTTTTTTTTTTTTTTGGGATTAAGGATGAGCTGATTATTGGTGAGCCAGGTTTCAACAGAGTTGAAAGAAGACTGGGTAGCTGTTAGAAGTTCAGAGGGTGACTTAGCAATGGTGATAACTGTGGAGTCATCTACATATTGGACTAATGAGGATTGTGGACAAGAGGAGTAGAGTGAGTTGGTGAAGATATTGAAAAGTAGTGTTCCAAGGATGGATCCTTGGGGAACACCCATTTTCACTGGAAGGGGAGTTGATAGTGAGGAGTGCTATCTTACTGACTGCTGTCGGTCAGTGAGATAGCTGGAGAACCATGCTATTGTTGTAGTAGAGAAGTTGAGATCAGAGAATTTATTCAGTAGCTGAGGATGTGAGACAGTGTCGAAGGCTTTTGAGAGGTCAAGGAATAAGCATGAGATATGTTTATGATTAATTCTAGCTATAGAAATGGTGTTGAGAAAGGAAAGTAGAGCTATAGTGGTACTATGTTTGCATCGGAAACTGTACTGAGTGGGAGTGAGGAGTGTTCCTTGTATAAGATATTGCATTACTTGCATATGTATACATTTTTCTAAGACTTTAGACAGAGGGGAGAGGATAGCCATTGGTCTGAAGTTTGAGAGTTCTGTGGAATTGCCACCTTTGTGAATAGGTATGGTGTAGAACTGTTTCCAGATAGCAGGTATTTTAGCTCCAGAGATGGAACAGTTGATTAAAATAGATACTGGCAAAGCAATAGAGGGCCCAGCTGTCTGAAGAAAGTAAGATGGGATACTGTCAACAGAAACAGAGCATGGTTTTAGTTTGGAAAGAAGAGTTTTGATGTAAGCAGTAGGGACTGCTTTAAGGAAAAAAGAATTTGCAGAGTTGGCTGTGTGTGGAGGTTCCGAGCAATTTGGAACATTGATACTGGAGTATTTTAGGTTAGGATTGAAAAGTTTGGCTATTGACTGAATGAAATAGGCGTTGAAGAAGTTAGCAGTCTCTTTGGGAGATTTATCAGGAGATGGATTAGATGAAGTGGGATTACCAGGATGAAGTATTTGGTTTATGGCATTCCAGAATTTTTTGGGATCTGATTTTAGGGCAGCTGGAGGGTTATAGTAGAAGTAATTTTTATCTTTATCAATAACAGTTTTTGTCTTATTTCTCAGTTCTTTATACTTTTGCACATCTGCTGGTAGTTTAGTTTGTGTCCAAGTTTTCCATGCTCGGTCTCTGGCTGTCATGAGAGTGTGAGTATTCTTAGATAGCCAAGGGGATATAGTAGCTTTTATCCTTACTTTCTGTAATGGGGCTAGTGAGTTTAAGATATTTAGGAAGGTTGAGTTAAATGCTTGAACTACTTCATCAAGTGGGAGCTGGGTGAGGAAGCCCCATTTTATTCCAAGTAAGAGATTATTAAAAGTTTCTGGACTGAGTATGAATAATTTACAACAAGTTATGTATCTATGTGGTTTAGATAAGTGGGAGGTATGTCTAAGTACCTTTACTGGAGAGTGCTCACTCAGGGAGTCAGAGAGTGTTTCAGGACTGTGGTATTTAGAGGGATTTGACACAAGAATCCAGTCAATGAGTGTACTGGTAGAATGAGTCTTATTGGTATGAGTAGGCTGGGAGATAAGTTGTGAAAAGCCATATAGATTTATATGGTATGTTAAGTTAGGACTAGTAAGGGTTTCCCAATTTATGTTCACGTCCCCAATGAGGATGATTTCATTAGGGATGTTTTGGGAGAGGTAGGAGAGAATTCATTCCAATAAGGGAATGTTGTCCAAGTCCCATACATTTTTAATTTATTTGTAACTTTTTAAAATTTAATCTACTATGAAATTAACAATGCTGTTACTCTATCTCTTGCATCACGGTATACATTTATTTGATATATTCTGCAAAACACCTGCGGTGTAATAAAAAAAAAAGGTATCATTAATAGCCTAACAAGGCAACTGCTGTCCTAATCTAGACCTTTTCCTGTGTTTTGAGCCTTGCATAATTAAGCATTCAGATTAGTGTCTTAAAAATAAAGATCTGTCTTAATATGCTTTGCATTACTTATGTCACTAATAGGACAGCATAATAATAAGTACTACACAACCTTAGTCATTCATACATTTATTTAGTTTTCAATCCTAAATTTATAATACTCAAAGTTTCGATGTCATGGAGAAGATTTAGTTTATTCCAGCACTTGCTGGGCATAAGGCAAAAAAATAATCCTAAATATGCTTGCTCATAGCCTACCTGCCTGTTTTTTGGATATGAGAAGAAACAGGAGCTCTTTTAGAAAAAAAAAAATCAACACAAACACAGGGGTAAATACAGACTCCAAATAGAAGGTACCTTGGCCAAGATCTAAACCAAAGAAAAAGTAACTTGAGGCACAGTGTTAACTTCTGCACCGCTATGCAAAGAGCAACAGCAATTTAAACATCAGAGTATACAAAGAAACAAAGAAACTCACAAAAATTTACACTATTGTGAAAAAAAAATGTCAGTATTGATGAGTCTTAATCTACCAAATAGAGAGCTAAGTTAAGCTATTCTAAGGATCCATGCTGATTAAAGATTTCACTGCATCGTGTCTATTCAGGGTTTTACTGTGGTTTTGCTTTCCTCAGTGGCATGTCAGATGGTTATGAAACCTCCACCCCCTCCATAACTTTAAGCATGGACAGAACATTGGAGGTAAAATGTGTGAGACAAGATCTATCAGCTGTTTTTTCCACATTGTCTCTTTTCATGGTTGATGTGACTACACTCACATAACTGGATGCGAAATGTAAATGTCACATTTCTTTAACAGAAAGGAGAATGTACAGAAATGTTGTCTTCTTTCACATTTTACATAAGACTAGAAGGATTAGAAGGTATCTTACTACATCTACTACCTTTCAAGTTAAAAGATGTCACTGAAGTTGCATACTGAAATGATTTAAGTGATAAAACAAATGAAGCAACATCACCGTGGATGCTTAAGGACACCTGATGTGCTTTGTTGTTGCCTGAATTTAAACAGATGTATCTCCAAAAACTGCTATTTTAGCTAACAAGAAAATAAATACAATACATTCTGTTTCTTGGTTATCCAACATTTCTGGACTAACAAAAAAATCAAAGTAGTCTTTTAAACCTGTCTACTGCAAGCACCTTCTTTAGATATGTAATATGGAATTGTGGGGTCCTAACTATGCTTGTTTTGGCTTTTGTTTGGTTTAAATTGATCCCCATTTACTGAGGGCTACTGACTTACTGACTGCTTAATTAAAACTACTTAAAATGAATCAAAATTATTTAATGACCAAATGGATCTTCTCCTCTTGTGAGGGTTGACTCGTATTAAAAGTACACCCCCCTAATTATCAGTGCCCAAATAAATCCCACAAAATATTCAGAAGTATAAAATATCGGTGCTCTTAAGCTGATTATTACTCCTAAGAACAGCCATAATTGGAATATTACACAAGCATAATGTTGTATTGGCTGAATAAGCACTTCAGTTTTCTTCTGCTTTGTATATTAATATGGACTTTGTATATCACTCCTACATTCCTATATGTTTACTTAATTATAAATGGTAGAGTTGTATGCTCTTTTGTTACACTCAGTTAAAAAGAACGTCTGTACTGCTACTTGTATTGTGGAGGTTTACTTCCTTGGACCCCAAGAAAAAGGAGCATTTTGCTCATACAGACTATCTCAGTTAACAGACAAAATGAATTAGCTATTTAACTAACTAAGCCCATGCATGCATACATACATACATAATTACAAACTTAAAAATATGTTTAGATAAATAAATAAATATAATTTAAAATTTTAACAGAAGCAAGTTGGTCAAAATAGCAAGCCATCAAAAACTCTGAACTATTTTGATGATATTAAAGTATCAAGACCCCAATGCTCGTGGCTGCGTTTGCTGGAAGCTTATTACATATATTAAGGGAAGATGGACAACTGTTATGATGACAATATCAGCTAGTGGCAGCAGCATCTCAGTATTACTGAAAAACACATTCAGCGACCTTTCATTTAACCTTTTTTTCCCATTGGTGTGTAACTAAGGTGTTAGTATATGCAAGTTTTAGGAGTGTACTGGTCTTGGGATTGCGGGGGGAGGGTCTTTTTCCTCTGGAAAAAAAACTTTATTTGCATGTCACTGAAAATTGTTTTCAGCAATATTAATCTGTATTTTTTGCTAGGGAAAAATCATGTTTTGCATACTATAACTTCATGGAAAAGGATAGTGCAAACATAAAGTAAGTCAGACTTATTCAGGCAGAAGATACTTTTTTTTTCTTTTTCTATTGTTGCAGATTGTTTTTGTAAATGTCCAAGAAATGATGCATAGGTGAAGTCCCTTTCCTTATAATTCATTGAGAGCTATGCAATTCAATGTCTCTCACTGGGGTTCCCCCATTGTAGTGTTCACGTTTGTTGAACTGAGTTTCATCGATCCCCATCAAATATTAAGGAGAAAAGTTCTTTGAACAGATAGACTGCTCTCCTTCCTCTGTGTTAATACCATCACAAAGCTAGTATAAATAAGTAATAGTGGGTGTGCTGGGCACAATGTGTGTATGTGTGTGTGTGTGTGTGTGTGTGTGTGTGTGTGTGTGTGTGTGCACATGTGTGTGCAGAGGGGTTGCCCTCCTGAAAAAAAAAACAAATTCAGCATGGCAGCAATGGTTTATTTGACAAGCAAAGTTATGTTATCTTTACTTATTAGGTTTCTCACAGTTCTATCTTATTGACAGTTTCAAATCAATGATATTGTGATCATTGTGTTGGTTTCTGGCAAAATGGATGAGACCCTGACATGCTTATTATTATTATTTGGCATATGTAAAACATTTGTTGCATATCTGCTTTGCAGATAAAACATAACATTTTATTTTCTGCTCTACATTCCATGCATGTTCTGCTGACTGCCACCAAGTCTCACTGTTTAACTAGATGCCTATATATCATAATGCAGTAGATTATAATCATAGAAAGACTGGCATATAATATTAAAAACACTATAAAAAGTAAAATCAAGTATAGTAGAAGCAAATTCTTTACAGAAGTCAGTAGCTGTCAGGAATGTTAAGCATAAAGTTCATCTGAAAGAACTTTTCTTGTGTGCAAAGGTTATAGGAACTGAAACACTATTTGATCACTAATAAGAAACATGTCCATCACATCTTCAAAGAAGAATGCACACAAAGGTAACATATTGATTTCATGCTGAATATTTTAAAATCTTTCTGTAGTTTCTTTCTCACTGCTTACAATGAGCTCCACTGTCTGCCTAGTTTACACATTTCATGTTTTCACAGCTTATATGACAAAATTTCTTCTTTCTGTTTTCACTACATTCTCATGTACAATTAAACCATGCAGATATAGGCATTAGACAGGCAAAATAAAGACACGTGTACTCTGGCTTTGTACAGTCATTATTCTGTTCAGAGAGTTGACCATTCAGGCATGATCCTTGGTCCTCTCTTGTCCATTCTGAAAGAAACATGTGGAAGCACTGCAATCGATTTAATTTGATATGTTTTACTGATGATTGCACTCTACTTGCATTTGGAGACACCAGCCTCAGGGTCACTGAGGAAGTAGGTACATCTCAACATCTGGAGTACTGATTTCATTGCATATTTAAAATTAACAATGCTAAGACTACTGTGCACTATAGCAAGTTATAAAATGCATTGCCCTCATGATTTTGTATTATACTCTAAAACCCATTTCACAGAACTATGAATTCAGTCAAAAACCTCAGTACTTAACTTAAAATCTGTTAGTTTTTGATGGAAACCTTATTTTCATAACTAGAAAAGTAAAGCAAATATTGGGTTGGGCTGTCTTTACTGTGTACATCCTTACTGCATTCATCATTCTGTGTAATAAACTTTCTTATTTTCTCTCTATAATATTACTTGTCACAATACTGACGACAAGCATAGACTATCTGTTTGGCTGCTGGGAAATCAGGAAACGTTCTATCACAAAGCAGCAACATTCACACTTCTTTTATGCCTAGATAGCTCCATTTTTGTACTAAAACACATTAAAATGTTTATGTCCACTGAGTGTTGAAGCTTCGAAAAAAAACGTCATCTCAATTTTGTATTTAAACTATCAAATAATGGTAACATGCCCTCTTTAACCAATTATCTTAAGGTCTGTTTACCTAAAAGTAATCCATTCATTGTCATAATATTCATCTTAAAATATTAGGGAGAATTGGGTTATTATGTCTGCCTGACTAAAACCTGGAATTCATTGCCAATTATTAGAAGAGGCATATGAATTTTATTTGAATCCAAAGAAAGCGTAAACCTGGTTTTATAATATTTGATTCTACTACTTATATTAGGGAACATCCTGATTCACCTTTATCCTATTTGTGTTAAAGACTCTCATACTTTCATTTATGTGACATAACTATAGATTACTTTGTTAGTACTTTTTAATAATTCCCAGTACTTTTATTTATTTGTTAGTTTATTTGTTTACTTATTACTGGATAAATCCAACTGGATACAATACCCATTTTTCAGTGGAGGCCCAGGGAGAAGAGCTCCAAGAAACTGTAATTGTGCAATGTAACACAGTTTAAACAAGGTGTAAGGAAATATTTACACAAATACACAACTTCATTTAAAAAGTTTTAAAAGCTCCCTTTGTTTTCTTTATGTGGAGCTATGCCATGGCTATTTCTACTGCCTGTCTTGCTGGTAGACACATTGGTAGAGCATTCTGTTCTGCTTTTACACCTACATATTAGACTGTAATATTTCCTTATTTGTTTTTCATTTTTATTTTCCTGCTTTCATATTTATTCTAGTTCTCTTGTGGTTTTTTATCGCTATAGCTTCTAGTATATAAATAAGAAATCAACAATGTCAAGCATAAAAAGAAAGAACTCTCACACTTTTTAGAAAGTTCTCTGACTTGTATTCCATAAAGGAGTATCACAAGCCATGGTAATGGGGATAAAATCCCGCTACTTCAGCCATTCAGTTGTGAGCTAACATCTTTACCTTTGGCATTCCACAAATTCACACCCTTCTTTGCTAGTAGATTCCTTAGGTTTGCATTAATGCCACCTTACACTATAAGTTTAACTCATTTCTGCCTTCTTACACTAATGAGGCGTGAAATCCCTCAGTTGGCATTTGAAGAGTATTTGCATAAAGCAATGGTTTGTAAGATCATTAAATGCAAGAAAATGCTTTAGTGACCACAAAAGCAGTTTTCGCCTCACCTGCTCAATTTAAATTGATTTTATGCAATTTAAGCTGCGTAACTGTGCCTCTGCATACTGTGTTTTTAGTACCATGATTAAAATACATTTTGTTTGTAGGACTATGTATGGTCTCCATCAGATATTCTGTAGGTACAGTATACTCAAGCCAGTTCAAGCGAGAAAAACTTTAATTCCTGAACTAAATATAGCTCATTGGTTATGGCAACATGTTAATTCACAGCTGTTGTAAGTTTACTATTATTCCTTGCATATCTCCTTATAGTAATGTTCAATGACATTTTGGCTGTGAGCAATTCTGTCTAGGAGCTAAGAATACTGGCAACACTGCTTATACGTACATTCTTTTATTTACTATGCATAATGTATAATGTGTATTAATCTATATCAGAAAGTGTTCAAATTATAGAAAAATGTGTTAGCTTTCATCTGCATAAATGTATTTGTACACCACAATGGTGCATTTGTGTTAGCTTTCATCTGCATAAATGTATTTTTACACCCCAATAGTGCAGTTGTGTATGCTTTCATCTGCATACATGTATTTTTACACCACAATGGTGCAGTTGTGTATTTCTGTGAGATAAATGTTTTACTTTTCCTGCTTTGTGCAGTGCAGTCTGGTTGTATCTAAAATAGGTTCTTTGGGCTACTATACTATCAATCAACACCTGTTAAATTAATAAATGGATTCTACTTCTGTTGCTTTTCCCTTGGCATTGTTTCCTGTATCTTAAGCAGAAGATATAATTTGTCACATTATTTGTTGTTTGTTTAGTTTGCAGACAGATTCTGATTTGTAGGTTCACTTTTTGTCATTTTCATTCACTGTGTTTCTCATGATATTTAAGCTTTTAGAAACCTCAAATAATCAAGTAATCACTTGAGAACTGAGGATAAAAGCTGTGTATAAGCTTTTAGAAACTTCATACACAGCTTTTATCCTCAGTTTTCCAGTGATTATTGCCACTGTTCAGATATCCTAGAGACAGAAAGATAGATAGATAGATAGATAGATAGATAGATAGATAGATAGATAGATAGATATGTAGGTAGGTAGAAAGATATAAAAGGATAAAGTACTTTAGAACAGGAGATCTGGGCATAGGTCATACAACATGATAAAGAAATTATTCAGTAAAATCTTACTTGAAACACTTAGCGAAGGAGCCAGATTAAAATAAATAAGTTCATCTATTAAAATTAGAAATGTTTATATTATGAAACAAGTAAGATTCAGCTCATGGACTGTAAAGGTTCTACAGAGACATAGTCCCAAATCATACATACGGAGCCCTAACTAGGTATAGAGGTGGTAGTGGTTCTAGTGCAGCTCTCCAATGTGGTGCCCCCTCTCCTCATCCCTGTGATGAGGAGCAAAATAAATAAATAAAAGGTCCTCTCCTCCAAATATGGGGCAAAAGAGCCTTGCCAAATAATTGTAGCAAACCACTTGCTACAAATCTAATGAGTGGCTTGCTACAATTTTGCTACATTATCAGCACCGCACATGAATTACTGAAGGAAACAGTAGTGCTTTAGCACTAACTGCACTGTCTGCAATTCAATTTAGAGACTAGCATTTTCAGAATGTCAGTATTGCATTACCTGACCACTTGTACCTGGGACAGCTGGCCTCTTTGTCCCACCCTTGCTAGACAGCTGCATGCACATGCTCCACTATACCAGCAAAGGAAAACGTAAAGTCTAAATACTGTTTCAATGTTTATTCAGTGTAAAATCATGAATCTCCAAGTACCCCTGTCATAACAAGTTTATACACATCCATTAACAAATCAAGCATATTCTTTATCATTAATCAATTTAATAGTTTACTAATGTGTAAGGACAATTTATTCCATAATTATACCAAATGATGATAGAAAAATATATATTTCTAAATTTTCAGCTTGATGAATATAATAAACATACACACATTCATAATGTTAATGGTTTGTAGATGTTAATTCATGTCAGACAAATAAATTTATAATAAAATATTTTGTACATATTAATCAAATACTCCTGTAGCAATTGACATCTTATATAATATAAACAGTATTTATTTAACTTTTTAGTTTAATATATTGATAAAAAAGTCTTTTGTGTAACAGACTTTTGAGTAAATTCAAGGTTATTTACATTTTTACTTATACAAAATTTAAATGAGGAAATACATTCCCCTAATATTGTAACTAAACTCATATACATAGGTATAACAACAGTAGGATACCAATATTTAGCACTGTTCTGGAAACAGCATCTGTAGGTCAAAATATTAAAGCAATTATGTGATAATAAAAGATAAACAAGTGCATGTTATGGACTGATTTGTTTTTAAAGTAATGATTGTGTAGGCCCCACTTTCCAAGGTTACTGACAGTGAAGGCTAACTCATACAGTAGAAAGATTAGTCAAATTACTTAAAGCTGCAAACAGGTGCCAGGAATAGTGGCTTAGAATGATTAAGTCAGGTACATTATCCTAATTCTGTGACCAGAGTCATCGTAGGCAGGTGCCATTCAGAAGCTCACAAGTTTATCAACTTCTTTATTTCAGTCAATTTAAGGTACGACTCACCACTATAATGAACATATTCACTCCTACTACAAGTCCTGAAAATAGTGCATTTGTAGTAGCATCATATTAGAGCAGCTTCAGAACTTCCCACTCCGAAACCTGTACAGTGGGTCAGAGAACCCTCCATGGGTTGCTGCTGCTCAAGAATTGCAGGCAGCAATCAGTGAAGGGTCTCTGACCCCTGCAAAATGGAAAGAAATCACAGTGTATTTGGCAGTAACATGGAATGAAGAAAAATACCATTTAATATTCAAAACCAGTGCTGCTAGATGTTGCATACATCACTCTGAGCAGTCAATATAAAGTAAGAACATTTCATTAGCGGTAGCCTCATGTTTATTGGTGGAGCACTAGCAGTTGCAGTACAGCATGTAGTGAAGTTCATGGTCTTTGCTCCCCGGCATGACAAGTTCTTCAAGTCAAGTGCCTACAGCAGTCAGCTCTACTCTGTTAAAGTACAACAAAAGCCTATATATTACCTATTTGTTACCAGTAACTGGTATGCTCTACTAGGGCCCAATGTTTTTAATGATTTGGTTACAATACCTGCTGATGAACTGTATGAGCTGAATAATATAGCAGAATACTTATTACAGATTGATAAATAAATAGGTTGACTGAGATGAACTGTAAGTATGTTCTTCAGCATTCTATGGTTGTATGATGAGACATTTGATTTATGCAGACCAGAGTATGGCAGTGGATGGATCCTGCTGTGGAGGACATACCTGCCTATGGATTTATCCACCTAGTTAACAGCATTTCTAGAAGCATCCTTCAAACAAGGATTTTTGTTTGGCTGATCGACAACTTTTTAGTGGTGGTAACAATTACCACTGTAAACTGATCCACTCAGAGGAACACTGAGAACAATTAAACTTGCTTCCATTAACCTGTCCATACAAACATTAAAAAAAAAAAAAATGGCTCCAGATACAACAGCAAACAACCTATATGCAAAAGTTCATGAAGCTGCACTATGCTCCACTGGGAACAATAATTTCACTACAACATTTAGTGCAACACAGTATCAACGGCACAAACTACATTCCCTATGAGTGAGATTGCACATGTAGAAATGTGCATGAGCTCACTATGTGGCACGGACATCTACAGTTGCTAGGACATGCCAACACATCCATTTAGGGGAAAGAGGGCAACTGTGCAAGGATATTATTTAACAAAGGTGAAAAACATTATTATTATTAATGACTTCAGTGTATAACACAAATAAACATTATTTTAATGATTTCATTGTGTAATATAAATAATCACACAGCCATGAAATGTATGTCACTCCCAGTGAAATGTATCCACTTGTATCTTATCCTCATGGGCAAAGCTTGAAAGTTATAGGTAAGCCCAGTTTCACTCACTGCTGGGTATAGATTATCTCAGTTTATTATGCAGTAAGGTAGATAACTGACAAGTACATTCAGCTAATTCAGATATGTATGTTTATTAAACTGATATAACACTAGTCAGGGTGTGTTAGAGGTATCACAGTTAGAAAGTAAGGAGTACCAATGTCTGTGGTGTAGAGATGGCAAGGCTGTGCAGGAACATTGCAGGTAGTACAGGGAAAGGTAAGCAATGATGCTGAGGTGCTGGAAAAGAAATGTGCTGAGATGTGTTTTAAGTTTTAGTAGTTTTTTGCCAGTAATGGATAATGACTTATTTGAAGAAGTTTAAATATGATTTCAGCTTTTTGATAATTCACTTAAAGGACTAGAGGAGATGCAGATTTTAACACCCTAATATAATGATGATTATTTCCTTTGGCTCTTCAGATCAGTTTAATACAGATACTTAAGGCTAAGAGCTATGCAAGAACATCATCCTGAAGTCCTTTTATTCCCTTTCTTTAAATACAACAGATAAATTAAACTATATTACTTTATCTTTGCAGTTTTGCCATTTGACCAATTTTTAAGGAGTACTAGCTGTGATTGGCAATGCATACAGTATGATAAGAATTGAAATGCTTTCAGTTTGTAACCTTCAAGACTCTAGTGTTAGTTATTGGGACTACAACATGCTTCATTTGGCTTAGAAATTTACTTGTCATGTTTTGATTGCACATGCTGAAAAGACATTTCATGTTTAATCGATCTTAAGACTTGAATTGTGATATTTATTCAATGTTTTACCTGTGTTGGATGAAATAAGACACTGCTTAGCTAAGTGCTTACAACTACTATAAATACCACATATTTGCTTATATTGAAATGAAAGATTATATCTCAATCACCCATAAGCTGCACTTTTCCAGAGAATGTGAAAGCATTTCAGAGCAGCAACAACCTGTAAATGGCTTGATGAGAAACGAATCAAATCACCATTGCTGACTAAATTATTGCTATCAGTGATTATTGGGTGAAAACCATTAATGAACAGATATAATAATAAATATTTTACAACTGAACTCAGTGATCATGTTGTGGTAAGAGTGCATGGAGTAAATTCAGTGCTATGTATAGCTGGAGTTTACAGGAAAATGACTGACTAGTTTTGAAATACTGAGGTGCATGTTTGGTTGGTCTAGTCCTTAAAGTATTTATTTTAGGGTAGAATAGTATGCGAGACAGCTTGGAAAGTTTTTGCTATGTCTAGAAATAGATTATCTGCTAGTTAAACCTGTAAGGGGCCCTTGTTCCATTGGATTGAATATTTTGTTGGTGAAGTACAGAAGGGCTCTAAGTTGTTGTTATTTGTCTTTCATTCTTTTTCCCGGTAAGGGGTCACCACAGCGGAACTCCGGTCCACTAATTATTGGCAGTAGATTTATACAAAACGCCGAGGTACCAGCTCGATGCCCAACCTTCAACGAATGCATGCCCATTTATGCACGCATGTCTTTCGAACGCTACCCAACTGGGGGGGGGCATGCAGACTCCACATAGAAGGCACTCCCAAGCCATGCCGAGAATTGAACGGGAGAACCTCTTGCTGTGAGGAAACAACGCTACTGCCATACCACCATGGCATAGAGAAGGGCTCTAAGTATTTTGTTAAATATAGACCTGACTAAGACACTTTCACCTTTCATAAGCCCTCCTGTGCAAAAAATAATGTAAATTTAACAAAATACATAGAAGGGCTCTAAGTATTTTGTAAAATTTACATTGTTTTTTGCACAGGAGGGCTTATGAAAGGTGAGGGTGTCTTAGTTGGGTCTATAACAGAAGATCGACATTGAAAAATGTCAAGTCACCTGTAACCAACACAAAAATGTCTAACTCTAAGTTTGTCGAATGGCCACATCACCGATTTCTTTCCAATGGAAAGCAATCGGAAGGCCATTCTGTCACACCTGCCCTTTCCCTGACTGTAGTGCAGCCTCGGAGTTAGAATATTTAGGGTCTATATCATATAATCGACATATGAAAATGTTGAGTCACTTTTGATTGACATGAAAATGTCGAACTCTAAGTTTGTTGAACGGCCAAATCATCGATTTCTTTCCAAGGGAAAGAAATTGGAAGGCCAACAAACAACACCACATAAAAACAAATTAATTTAAGTAGAGGGCTTCACCCCCACACCCCTCACTGTGGGGGGGTTGTGCCCCCCACACCCCACTACCTAAATATTCTAACTCCAAGACTGCACTACAGTCGAGGAAAGAGCTGGTGTTACAGAACAGTCAACCAATTTCTTTCCCTTGGAAAGAAATCGGTGATCTGGCCATTCCACAAACTTAGAGTTCGACATTTTCATGTCGACTACAGGTGACTCGACATTTTCACATGTCAATCTTCTAATATAGACCAGATATTTAGTTAGGGGGGTGTGGGAAGCACAGCCCCCATGGTGGGGGTTGTGGGGGTAGATGATTAGGAAAACTGCAGTAAGCCCATTATCTCATCTTTTTTTTGTATTATTTTGCCTTCATACCAATTGACCATCGAGCATCCTGCTTGATGAGATATCATGATGTCTAAGGCGTGGCATCATCCAAGAATGCATGAGGATCCTTTGTGCTCTTGCTGTCACTCTAACAATGAGAGCACTTTTATGATAATTTGTATCACTGCAAGGGCCACCTATGACCATATGTCTGCACTTGTGTGCTATCCCACATGTGTTGAGGAATGTTGCCATCAACTGACCACTTGTCTACACATGCATGCTACCCTAATGTGCTATGAAAGGCTGTAATCATAGACTTCTGCAGCCATGGCTACATCTTCTGGACTGTAGCTATGTACACCATGACTAGCTCCCACTCTTCAGCAGGATGAGCATGTCTGTTAGCACAGTCTGTGATTTCAAGCACCCAAGCCTGTTTCCAAGACTGTGACACCTGAACTACAAACAGGGCTTTATCTGTCTATGTCACTGGTGCAGATTACCACTGCACCTTTTCCTGCTTGGATAGTGGTGTCCATCGGGATTTACCACTGCACCTTTTCCTGCTTGGATAGTGGTGTCCACTGGGATTTACCACTGCACCTTTTCCTGCTTGGATAGTGGTGTCTATCTGGATTTACCACTGCACCTTTCCCTGCTTGGATAGTGGCGTCTATTGGGATCATTCTGTCTGCAGTTGAAACTCAAAACAGATTATGCTTTTTACAATGTGGAACATTTAAGGAAGACTGCAAAAAGCAACACCAACATTTCTGACATTCCTTACATAAACGAGTTGAAATAGGAGAATAGATGTTTCACCTATTATTAGAAATGGAAGTCTGTGGGAGAAAGTCACATCTGAAGTATAGTATCTGCTATCAAGACCAAGCAAATCATTTAGGATACAAGCTGATTTATTGGCACTAAGGCACATTTAATGACCATGAACTTAAATCAATGTTACTATACATCTCCCCACACATTGTCCATCTTTCCTTTATTTTTCTTTAGTAAACTGCTCATCATTCCTACAACATAACCATTTCCAAGACAAGAGTTCTAATCCTCTTTTTACATGCAGATGGCTAAGTAAGATAGATATTTAGCTTCTTTTGCTATCTGATTAAATCCCAGTCTTTTCTTTTGAGCACCATGAATAAAGTTCCCAAAATACAGCTCTATCCATTGGTCCTTTATTTTTAGTTTCCTTTTGGTCTTATTGCATAATCTAAGCTTCTGGGCTTTCAACTGAAGAGTAATTGCTTATCATTCTCTTTTGTGTGTGTATATCCATATATCTCTCTATCTATCTATATACATATACATATCTGTAGCGTTGTCGCCTCACAATAAGACGTTGTCCTGTTCGATTCTCAGCTAAACCGTCTTCTGTGTGGAGACATGCGTGAATGGGCATACCTTCGTGGAAGGTTGTGCATCAGAGCTGGCAACTCGGCACGTAAAAAATCTATTGCCAATCATTAGTGGACGGGAGTTCCACTGTGGCGACCCCTAACCGGGAAAAGCCGAAAGACATACACACATTGTGTATGTAATTGTTAACATTTGTTCTTTTGCCTTGCTTGTACCATGTATTGTATTATATTGTATGACATCTTGCAAAATTTCATAATATAAAAGAAAAAACAGTGAGCTGTACTCACAAGCCAAACACTTTTAATGTTAAAGAACACGCAAAGAAAATGCATACAATAAATCATGGTTTAGCACTTTTGTCTAATCAACAGACATCTTCAGAACCATGAAGCTGTAGGGAATCCCCATTAAATAAAGAAGAAACTGGAGAGATACTATACACACCTCCGTACTGAACCATTCAAATGTTCTGTTACAAACCCTGCAAAGTTCTTAAAAACCAAGTAGCTTTAAAAAATGAATGAACTGTAACATAACAAAAACAGCAAAAAGTGACATTAAAGAAAAACCTTGTCCTGACAAAAGTAAAACTGACACTGAATTGGCCACCCTATTCAACTCCTTCTTTACCAACTCGATAGCTGAACTCACCAAGACCTTCCCCAATCACAACTCCTCCTCTCTCCTCAAACCCACATCCCCTACATCTTCCCAACCCCCCAATCCTAACCCCCCCCACATTTCATATAAAGCCCATCTCCACATCCTACATAAAAAAAAAACTCTCTAGACTTAAGCCATGCTCCCCAGCACCAGACAATATCCCCTCTCTCTATCTAAAGCTTGCCGCTGATGGCACTGCCATCCCCATCAACATTCTCATCGATAGATCCATGCAGGAGTCTTATGTCCCCAAACTGTGGCATGCAGCCTTTATCCTTCCCCTCCATAAAGGAGGTAAAAATAATACTATCTCTAACTTCCATCCAATAGCCATTCTCTCCCCAATCTCAAAAATACTTGAGAAATGCATCCACCTCCAGCTCATGCCTTACCTTACTGATAATCACCTCCTCACCCCAACGCAACATGGTTTTCGTCCTAGACATAGTACAATAACTGCTCTTCTCTCTTTCTTAGACTTAATAAATCATGCCCGTGATTCTGGAGAAATTGTATCCACTATCCTTCTAGATCTTTCCAAAGCATTCAACACTGTCTCTCACAGAACACCCTATTATGGTTCAACAGCTACCCATCTAATAGATCCTAAGCTGTAAAATGGCAAACTGGCACCTCCACCTTCCTACCCACCCCAGCTGGAGTTTCCCAGGGATCCATACTCAGCCCAATGCTCTTCAATGTATTTATTAATGATTTTCATGCTGCCATTCCTAATACTAAAATAGTGCGATACGCAGACGACTCAGCATTAGTTTGCTCTGCTCCTAATCTCCCTGACCTCCTAGCAAAAACTCAATTGGCCTTTTCAACTACAGAAAACTGGATGCTTCAAAATCATCTCTCCCTAAATGCTAATAAATCCAAAATTCTTCTTTTCTCCCCCTCAAAAACCTTTCACATTGACAAACAATCTTTCACTATCATTAGCCATACTAACTCCGCTATAGAAATTGTCCCTTCTGCTAAACTACTTGGAGTAACCATAGATGAACACCTAAAATGCGACACACATTTTCAGCTAAACATTAAAAAAAAACTCACCAGAAACTTGGCATCCTGTATAGACACTCCCAATTCCTCTCGTCATCTACCAGACAAACTTTTGCCACTACCTACTTACTACCTTCTTTTCTGTATGGTGCTCCCCTACTTACCAACTTATCCTCTTTCATCTCTTCTAAACTAGAAACATTTTACAATAAAATTGCTAAATTCGTAACAAAAGCTAATTACTCCTCCCACCACTGCACATCTCTCCACCTGCTAAAGTGGCTAGAACTTCCCAATCAACTCGACTTCCTTCAACTCACTACTGCCCACAAACTAATTTTCAAACCAACTCTATGCCCTGATCTAAAAAACATCTTACCATTTTACTCCCCCCACAGAGCCCTGAGATCTGCACACCAGAATCTCCTCTCTGTATACAAACCTAAATGTCCTGCTGTTCACCTTCTCCTATCTTCTTCCTTAGCCAAAAGATGGAACTCCCTCCCTTCTTCTCTTAGACTCTCTGAAAACTATGAATACTTTAAAACTCAGCTTCATTCCTACCTTGCCCAGCATTGGAAATGTAACTGTATTCTCCCTACTTATCCTGCTTAAACTCATCTATGCTTGCTTCCTCATACAATTTTGCTACATACTCCTCCACCCCAGACTGCTCTCCTAAACAGCTACCTTTCTACATATTCCTTCACCCTAGGCTGTTCTCCTAAGCAGCTACCTCACCCTAAATCTAAAGACCTCCTATACATTTGCCTCCCTATAACTCAAATGTTTTTTCTACCTTAGGCATTTCTACTTTAAATGTATATATAATGTAAATACTGTATATAGTCCTTGACTTCATCCCCCCTTACTGAGAACAATTAATCTTTACTACCTACACTAGCTGATACTGTTTAACTATGGCATATGTGTGAACTCCACTTTTACAATCACTCAACCCCCTCTCTAAGAATACTCCAGAAACTATAATCTATGCGCTACTAACAGTGTACTTCCCACCCTTATCTCTTCCATTTCTGCTAAAACTTAAATATACGACAACCTTCAAATTTCTATCCTTTATCTAATAACTGTTTTTGCTATAATTGTGAACTCTTATTAACTGAGTAAACGCTATTCTCTTGCCTCTACCAACTTAATTATTGTATAAATAGTTCTCTAAACAACTCTGTAAATATGTTTAAGAATTGTCTTCCCATTTTGCATTTGTATTTTTTCACATTACTTTATATAATTTAATTTTTTGTTTACTTGTATATAATATGGATGGTATAATTTCATTTTATTTACTTGTATGTATTTTGGAGCTTTTCTCCCCGGGCCTCCACTGAAAATGGGCTCTTTGAGCCCAGTGGACCTCCCCGGTAATCAAACTGGAAATAAATAAATAAATAAATACTATCAACAAAGTGCAAAATTGAGCACATAACATAGCACTGGAGACTGAATTAAAGTCTGTCAGTTCTCTTTTTCAATTACTTGTGATGAATACACTTTCATTAATTCCAGGGGGACAAGTGGATACCAGTCTTAACTGCCATAGCATCTCACGGTGTAAAAGTAAATTCTTCTAATCACCAGAGTATGCTGAGGATTTAAGTTGCTCTAGAACTAAGAACCTGAATTTGTTAGAACCTACACGTTAAAGAATGTCACGCAAGAGAACTTTTGTTGTCTGCCCATTGAATGCTGTACAGATGTTGATAAACCCTCTTATTGAGGGCATTAATAGTCTTGCCAACATAAAATGCTTGGCATTTTGTGCAGAAGGCCAAATATATAAGTGGTTCAGAAAGGCAGTAGAATCTACCTCCTTTTGCATCTTTTTTTATTTTATCCAATACAAACCATTTGTAGTTGTTCTCAATGCATGCAAAGGGTTTTTACTGGATAAAATAAAAAGAGGGGCAAAAGGAGGTTGATTCAACTGCCCTTCTGAATGAATTGTATATCTGGCCTTCTGTACAAAATTGCAAGTCTTCTATGTTGGCAAGACTATTATTGCCCTCAGTAAGAGGTTTCATCAACATCTATGTAGTATCCAATGGGCAGACAACAAAGGTGCTCTTGCTAGGCATTCTTTAACATGTGTAAGTTCTAACAAATTGAAGTTCTTAGTTCTTGAACAGGTTAAAGCCTCAGATGCTATGTCAGTTAAGTCTGGACTACAGTTATCCACCTGGGATTAATGAAAGTGTATCCATCATGAGTGAATTGAAAGAGAGAGCTGATACACTTTAATCCGGTTGCCATTGCTATATCATATGCTCAAATTTGTGTTTTTCTTTATAGTATCTTTCATTTTCTTTAATGTCACTTTTTTGCAGCTTTTGTTATGTAACAGTTCATTTTTTTTAAAGTTATTAGGTTTTTAAGAACTTTGCAGGGTTTGTAGAAAGAATTAGTTTGATTGGTTCAGAACAGATGTATGTATAGTATTTCACCAGTTTGTTCTGCTTTTTAATGAGGATTCCCTACTGTGTTATGGTTCTGAAGATGTCTGTTGAATAGATAAAAGTGCTAAACCGTGATTTATCGTATGTATTTTCTTTGCATGTTCTTTAACATTAAAAGTGTTCGGCTTGTGAGTACGGCTTGGTGTTTTTTCTTTTATATTATGAGTTTTATTTTATTACTAGTTCCAGAATTTCTAATTTATTTTTATTGCTTATCTTGTAAGATTTGTTAACCATGGAGCTTTTTTCCCCAAGCATCCACTGTAAAGCGGCCTGCCTTGGCCCAGTCAGACTTTCTCAGTAAGCAAATGCTTAAATAATGAATAAATAAATATATAAACATTACATTTATTACACTATTTCTCAAAAAGGACTGGTAATGATCTTCTGATAAATACATTTTGTAATGACAATCCAGAAGAACATTTTCTATGCCATAAAACTGACCGGCATACAAAATTATCATATCTTAACAAAGCTACTACTGTAAAGGCTTGTAGATGGGTTTGCCCCCATATGTTTCCAATTATTTATTATCCACATCAGATCCTTAACTGAAGGACTGGGAAGAAGAGTTGGTTGGCTTCATAATAAATTGGCACTCGCTCACGGAATCATTGTCACTGTGATGCATATAGATGAAAGAATGTGATTGAAAGTGCATTTTATATATATTACATAAAAACACAGCAATCCTTTCTCTGCATGACAGGCAATACCCCCCTTACATATGAATCTATTTTATTATCAAGTCCAAAGTCACTGTAACTCAGAAAAAAAGAATATTCTGTAACTTTTTTTGCTAACATAAGAGTGCAGATATTAAGCACTTCAACGTTTGTGCAGATACAAAAGTCATTTTCAAAGAGTTGGATAATCCAGATTTTAGGTAATTAAGATTACCACAGACATTTTAATCAGCAATGTTTGTCAAAAAAAGGAAATGCATGCACTCATCTGAGCTGCTAAGTCTAATTTTCATTTCTGTCACTCTTTTCCATCATGTGACTGGATATTGACCATACTTTTATGTATATATCATGAAACATTTTATTCAGTATGAATGAACTCTGGGACTCCAGACCAATTTGAGTATTAAATACAAGTTGTAACAGCTACATTGAATGATTATAGCCACCTTCTTTACTTTTTGCTTCTCAGAGTGCATTTTTGCTTGTTTATAAAGCTATTTAGTAAAGTAGTCAATTTTGTTTATGCAAGAAATTTAACTTTTAGGCTGCCTCAGCTGCAGTGATAATGAAATTACCTGTAAAATCCCTAAAAGTAAGTATAAACAGCAGAAAAATGGAAAAAGTGGAGAAGGTTTAGAAAGAAGATAATTCAGATTGCATATAGTAATTTGCGGTTATATGCAACCAGCAAGCCTACATGTATGTCTGCAATAAATATGTTAACATAGTCATTTGAGTCAAAATAATTAAAATTGTTGCAATTTTTTCTCAATGTGTTATATATGCAAAATATATGCAATCGTGTCATTTTATTATAAAACTATAACATGAACAAAGTAACATAGACAATGTAAAGTCTTCTGCATATAAACATCTAGATTAAATGAATTAACTGACTCTGAGGACAGACACAGAAGATTAAACTTAAAGATAACAACTAGGGGCTCAGATAATACTGCAGCATTAGCAATTAAAATAATCGGTCATAATCCTTGTGATCCCTTGCAAAGAAGCCAGGGCATTATGTACAACTTTGTCCATTGAAACTAGTAAACATCAAGGCGATACTTTCGGATGATAATTTTCAAGCTTTCACAATGCTATCATTGGTTACTTCAGACAAGACTTAATACCCTGAGAAGGTATAAACATTGCCATGCTTGGAATTTAACAAAACAAATTCAAATCTCTAAGAGAACTTTTTTGTTTCGTAAGGAAGATAACTTAAGGAATAAGGTAACAGAGACTCAAAATATAATTTAATAAGTATATAACACTATTTCATTTTATTATCCTCAGAGGAAATTACATAAAATATAGTCTATTAGACTGCAGTGGTGGTGCTGCGGTAGCGTTGTTGCCTCACAGTAAGGCGTTGTCCTGTTCGATTCTCAGCTAGAGCATCTTCTGTGTGGAGACATGCGTGAATGGGCATACCTTCGTTGAAGGTTGTGCGTCAGAGCTGGCAACTCGGCACGTAAAAATCTACTCCAAGTCATTAGCGGACTGGAGTTTCGCTGTGGCGACCCCTAACCGGGAAAAGCCGAAAGACACAACAACATAGTGTAAGTCTATTATCAGTTAATGGCAGTAATGTTTCTTGAAACATAAATTAATAATCAACAATTTGCCTTTTGCAAGGCAATTTCATCGCAAGTGACAGGATTAGTCACTATACTGACTTAGTATCACATTATCAGTGACTAAGACGTATACTAACTAAAGTACCAGAGAATGTTAGCTGGAAGTGAAGTGGTTAAGAAGTCCATGGCCACCACTCCCTGCTCAGCAGATAAGAATGCAGCTAGTTCTCACTGGTGGACCATTAACAGGCTTCAACATCATGCAGCTTAAAAATACGCTGTTTTGATTACATATTCAGAAGCATGGCAACTGTGAATTAGCATCACTGCACTCTATGGCAACAATGAGAAAGTATGCCATAACAGAAAAATAACAGAGACTGCTATATGTTGAATTTATCTTAAAATCTCCAGTACTCATCCATCTGATTGCAATTAACTTTTGATGATAAAAAAATTGGTCTACCTTTAAAAGGGTTATCATACCCAAACAGGGTCAGGCCTGGCATATTTTTGACTATACAATTGACCTGCCAAATTTAAATATGCTATTCCCACTCTTACTGGGGTTGATCTCCTATTACCTACTAGGCAATATATATATATATATATATATATATATATATATATATATATATATGTGTGTGTGTGTGTGTCTGTGTGTGTGTGTATGTACATATACTATTAGTAGCGGATCTGCTCAAACAGTGACGTGCTTAATGTCTGCACTCTTATGCTGGCAAAAAAACACATAGAATCGCTACTGCACATGCTCTGAGGCTAATCCTTGACAAGCCCCCCTGTTCCCCACTGCACCTCCTGCTAATTTTATATAGATAGATAGATAGATAGATAGATAGATAGATAGATAGATAGATAGATGCTAACTTCAAAATCACTAAGTCCCCTGGTAAAGGGAATATCCTCCTACCCCAGGCACAGTTGATCTTGCACATCTGCTGATCATCTGTATATGTTAGTCAAACTTATACATATAATATGTATCTATCTATCCATCTATCTAGCTATATGTGTGTGTGTGTATATATATATATATATATATATATATATATATATATATATATATATATATGTGTGTGTGTGTGTGTATGTCATTATGTGTGTGCATATATCAGCGAATATAACATGACTATGAATCTTTGTTATATATGAAACCCCCAATGCTGCGTCCCTTCTTCCTTGCTCTTGATTTCTTAATATGTTATCCCCAAGGTTGCTCCAACTCAGAGAACAGTGAATACATATATTTCCAATTTTGTGCGCAGTTGATTGGATTGTACTCATAAGTAGTGTATTGGGGGTGGTGGGGGCAATGGGGGCACTGTAACTGGAGTAGTCTGATGCCGTAGCAGAAAACTGTGGTCTGTAGATCAAGCATCAACAAGTTCAAGTTTTGTCAGAAAAACAGACAAAATGGAAACTGTTACTGTGAGGTGGGGTGGGTAGTAGAGGAAATGGAATGATCCAGAATTTAGTATTACTTGAACAAAGAGAAACTAAAAGCAAATAGTTTAAATTATTGCAAATGAAAAATTCATACTTTTCATTTTATTTGTAAATGTTATCTTTTCTGTAATTTGTATAAAATAGTATCTGCAATGAAGTTCATTTTGTGCCACACGGAAACTGTTAAGCTATGCAATTAATGATTAATGCTGATTGACATCAAAACTATTTTGTTTTGGCCTGTATCTCAGTTTTATTGCATATATATTATAAGTATATGGTTAGTATATATTTCAAATCACACTATTCAATCCCTTGTTTGCTATTGATCTTAAAAGAGAGATAAAAAGCACAAAGAAGAATCAAAAAGACAAGATTAAAGGAAGTACAATAATTAAATAATTTGGATAAAGCCAGGGCATAAACACGCGCTATTTGATATCAATTATTATGGTTTATATGAACAGTGTAGCTTGCCATTTTAAAGGAAGCAGGTGTTTACTTTTTATCAAACACAATCAACACTTCTTCGATTTAACTAAACAAACTTCTTCTGCTAGTTGTTTATCTCAAGTTAGACTTTCACATCCTTGCCAGGTCTAGTCTCTGTTAGTCTTCCACATCGTTTGTATGTGACCTCCCCCTTAGTTTATTATTAACTGCACAAAAAGAAATCAAGTTGCTATTAACTGCCCAACAGGGATAATCAAAGAGTTCACATCCATGGAAGATAGAAGGGGTTCTATTTCACATGGTTAGATTTCAAACAGAATGGAATATGCATTTGTGGATTTTCTAAGCTGGCATAAGGCAAATGAATTCAGGATTTTAGTTTTTTGCAATAATAATTTGAGATATAATTATGGTTCTGCATATTGTGTAAGGAAACTGTGTGAATAGTTCCTCAACTGTGTAAGTAAAAAATCACCAATCACAGATTATCTTTGTACAGTCTGGCTTTGACTATTGTATTGCTTCTAAAGTCAAATCCATTGTTTGCATATTCCATAACTCAAAGATTTCATGTTTACTCCATTCCGGAGGAATACTCACAACATACAGACTTGATTCAGAATCTACATTTTGTAAAAAGATTGAGATTATTTTCAGCAGACTCATTTCTGACTCAGCTGAGAAAAGGTAGATTTTAATTTTTAGATACTTCATTACAGTTTTAGTAACCTATGATTTAGGCATAAATTAGGGAGCTCATTTGCAAAACTCAGAAATGTTAAAAATTCCAAGTCACCTTGTCCTTCCCTTAGTTGAAAATGCACATCAACAGAAAAAAGATACACGGGCAATTCTAACCTTAAATAAATATGAAAAGCAAAGTATCACATCGTGAAGGGCAAACGTGCTATTGCCAATAATATAACAAGTATAGTCGATAGTAAATGTCAAGGTAATACACAAACCATAAACAAATGAAAAATACTCAGTGTCCAATAAAACTGGAAATGGAAATGACCACTCAGCCAGATAGTTGATTTAGCGCTTTCTTCCACTTTTTATTTAAAACGTGAACTTCCTCAGGAAAAACCGGGAGATCTCCCAAACTCCCGGTTTTATAATGAAAAACAGGATGTGATATAAAATTACACTTTTTATAAGTAAATTGACCATGCAATTTCAAATGAATTTTCTGTTTAAATTTCAGAATAAACAAATGTACTGTATGTAAAATCAATTAGGTGCTTTGTTGTATACAAAAATATATTCCATCTTTCTCTATATGTTATTTTACAAATTATGAAAATACTAAACAAACTTTCTATTAAACATATCTATAAATTAATAAAAAAAGCAAAGTATCACATCGTGAAAGGCAAACGTGCTATTGCCAATAATATAACAAGTATAGTCAATAGTAAATGTCAAGGTAATACACAAACCATGCAGTCCATATAAAAGTCCAACCACAGAATATAAAAAAAAAACGTTTTATTTTGAAGAGGTAAGCGCTTTTACATAAAAGCTTCTTCAGACCATTAAAAGCATACTGTTCATGATCCATTTAAATATTATGCATCAGCCAATCAGCTTACATTATAGCTTAAATGCATCAATTTAAAGTAAAACCCTCAGAATTACTCACATAAAAAACTCGCATAGAGGCAAGGCTAAATACATATTAACATAATCAAAATACCACCATTCATATATATGGCATGAATAAAATGTATAAAATACATATATATATAAAAAAAAAAAAAATATATATATATATATATATATATATATATATATATAATATATTTCACATATAATACTAATTACTTAACCGAGAGTTTCCTTGATTTTAGTGTGGGCTTAATGGAAGATCTGTCATTTAAGCCCTTTTCTCTGTCTGCTCTGAGTCTCAATATCCATTTTACCTCCTTACTCTCCATCATATTCCAGATATGTACAGTAGGTATCACCTCATCTATTACCATAAACTTGAAGGTATGGTCATCCCTTTGCGTCATAACATGTTTAGATAGAGCATTAGTTTGTGACTTAACCCTAATATATAGATGTGTTTCCTCACTCTATCTCTAAATATCCTATCTGTTTTGCTGATGTAAAATGACCCACGTGTTACACAGTTAGCAAGATAAACTACAAGTGATGTCCTACAGTTGGCACTGATCTCAAATTTAAAATGTTGACCTGTATCTGGATGTATGAAGGACTTTTTGGTATCAAGGTAACTACAAAAGTTACAGCTCCCACATGGATGGGTACCAGTCACACCACCAGTGTGTGTGTGTGTGTGTGTGTGTGTGTGTGTGTGTGTGTGTGTGTGTGTGTGTGTGTGTGTGTGTGTGTGTGTGTGTGTGTGTGTGTGTGTGTGTGTGTGTGTGTGTGTGTGTGTGTGTGTGTGTGTGTGTGTGTGTGTGTGTGCGTCTAGTGTATCCTGCAATTACTACTATAATCCCATGGAGTACCTATATTTTAACTCTGCACAAAGGTGGGCCATCTTTAGACCCTGGAAACTACAAACACACAAGTCTCACTAGTCTTATAGGTTCATAGGTTCATAGGTAGGTACTAGGCTATCAGCCCTGGGGCCTATACAAGCCCAGCCAAAAAGGTACCCTGGCTTTTGCCACCCAAGAAAATTATTTTCCTGTGCCACTGTCGAGCAGAGCCACAGAGGTGATCCCCGGGGTGAATTTCCTATTTCCCATCCAATCATCAAGATTTTTCTTGAACAGTGCTAATGAGGAGCTTTGTTTGGTATAAATAGGTAGTTTATTCCAGAGTATGGGAAGTCTCTGGGACAGGAATCTATCCCTCCAGCATGTTCTGTTGATTCTGGTGACAAGGTTTAGGTCCCTAGAGCATGTAGCTCGGCATGTGCAAAGCCATGGAAAGAATTATCAAGGAAATGATCAATAATGATATTATAAACTTCCTGACACTGGACCTAACCCAGTTTGGTTTCATCAAAGGCAAGTCATGCCCACTCAGCCTTGTGGACTTTTTTTGAGAAGGTCACCACAACAATGGATGAGGGCAAAATGATTGACACTAGCTACCTTGATGTGGCAAAGGCATTTGACACAATACTCCACTCAGGCATTGTTGACAAACTCAAGAGGTTAAGTACAAATATATCACTGAATGGCTAGCCAACTGGCTCACAGGTAGGACACACACACACACACACACACACACACACACACACACACACACACACACACACACACACACACCAGTTGATTGCAGTGAGAATAGGAGAACAAAACCCCCTACCCAAGTACATGGACTAGAGAACTCAGTACCTTACGCAAGCGCTTTGGCAATGTATAGGAGGCAGTCATATGCAATACAAACGACAAACACATACAAGTAACATAAGAACAATAACTACCAAAAGCAGATCTAACTAACCTCATTGGCATCACAAAATCCCTATAACCCCAAATGTAATACACACACTACACAAATGGGGCTACACGGTGCATAACATATAAAACCACTATCAATATGTCTGAATTCGCAGGGTGAAAAAAATAATACATAATTATACAGAACATGCTTACATACATCATGGAAAAGTAAACATAAAGTGAGTAATACTGCAGAAGGTAGAACAACTGCCCACAGTAAACATGTACAGCATATTTATTCCAAAATGAACACGTGGACAGGTACCGGGACATGATCAGAACAAATGAAAGAATAAGGCTAGCAGTCCATGATTTGTAGCTGAAGAACAGCACACACCAGCAAACAACAGTAGTACAGTGAATAGTAGACATCTACAATGACAACAGACAGGATGCAAGGAAAAAGCAGGCAGTAGTTGTAATGATCCACATGTATCCAAGTAAAATGTACATCTATGTCACAAATGAAGCAATGGGACTCATGGAACATAAATTAATGCAATGTGACAGCCCATGTAACTTAATAAGCTAAAGGCAGAGCAGTCTATATGATAAAGAAAGGTAGTGAACTAAAATGGAGGAATTATATTAATGCATCAAAGAATGCAATGCAGGTGAGGTGAATGCTGACTTAACTCTAGAAGAGTGATTTGCTCTGTAGTACTTGTAAATGTGCAAACCAGAAACCATACTGCATGTACTAATATATCCTGGGTTTTGACATTCTAAAAGAAATTATCTGCAGTTGCTACTTAAATTCTGCATTGAAGCTTAACCATTCAATTCTGGGTGTATTTTTTGTTTATATTTGTCATGAAAACAAGCAAAGCATATTCCACCAAATGCTGCAGCTCAGAAATCCTGATTCTGAAGTTATTGCCGCCAACATTATAATCTACCAAGAATGTAATTTCAAATCTATATAAAATGCATGCTTTAAATGATATAATGTTATGCTTTCAGTCCTACAGTGCAAATTTCAAGAATATGAAATTATTTCTGTTAGAATATTTGATATGCAAGATATACAGCTATTTAAATGAATGTATCTCTGTCTTTTGAAGAAATAGCCAGTGAAGCTTAAAACTGCAAATAGAATGCTTTATGGCTGCCAGTGTGTAGGGGAGGCCTCTTATATCTCCTTAATTATAACCAGTTATAATGTCACTACAGTTTCTAAAAATACATTGGCAACTTCAAATTCTCATTCCAAATAGTCCTTTGTACTAAAATAAGGGTCCCATTGCTGGTTTTCTACTTAACCTACAACTCCTAGATGAAAAGTTGGAGGAAGATATTCTGGTAAGAAAACAAGAAAAGCAGACATTTGGACTGTAACTGAGGAATGCAATGACTGTTAAAAATTAAACTATAAAACAAAGAAGTATAAAAACTATTGTCTCCTTCTGCGTGCACCAAAATAGAATACATTTTGCTCTGCTAATAACTTTCTGGACGACAGCCTCTTAGATTCTTTTAAAATAGGCAGTATTCTCAAAAAACAGCTCACTGAGAGGTGTTATTTTTCCATGCCCTTTAAACTGTTCATCTTACAGTATTTGGAATGGGATGAGCTACTTTTTTCTTGCTAGTCAGTTAACAAGTCATGAAAGTTTGGTAGTTGAAATAGTTCTTCATGCCATTTGTTATCAGAGGGTAAATGAAAACCTAAAGTGCACATTAATTCTATCCTACTTTCGCAGGTAGGACCCAGTAAGTTAGAACTGGGAAGTCCATCTCTACAAAGAGACCAGTCACAAGTGGAGTTCCTCAGAGATCAGTCCTTGGACTGCTCCTTTCTGGCATTTACTTCTCTGAAATTAAGGCTAATGTCAATGGTTTCTGGCTGACAAAATTTGTAGATGATTACAAATTAAGAGCTGTAATTGTATACCATATTGACAGAAATGTTCTTTAGGATGGGCTGACACAGACAAACAGCTGGTGTCAGAGCCATTGGATAAAACTAAATACCAAGAAATGCATAATAATATCCTTCAGGAAGTTATCCACCCCGGGTAACTATCATATTGACAACATACCCTTTAGAGATGACCCAGTAGTCTGGGACTTAGGGACACACATAGACATTAATCTAGCCTTTGACCATCATGTGTTTACAGTACTGAGGAAATCATTCTATATTGCACAACTTCTAAACAAAGGTATGGAATATAGGTCTAAGGAAGTTATTGTTCCACTGTATTTAGCATTCATCAGACCTATCATTGAGTACAATGCCGCCTTTGGTATGTATCTAACCAGACATATCCAACAAATGGAACATCCACAGAGGTTCCTCACTAAAACAATACAGGGTATCCGCAAAACAAAAATCACCAGAATTACCCATTCTAAAGTCTTAAACCTTGCCTGCGATACAAATAGGACCTGCTGGACAGACAGATATATATCCCAGAGACTACCCCATCTCTGCAACAGGCTCCACATCCACATGAAGCAGAGTTCCTCCCTAACCCAATTCAAGTGTAACCTGGACAACTGATGTGGAACAAGAAATTCTTCCCCGGTTTGGTGCCTATGTCTCGAATGGACACACACACACACACACACACACACACACACACACACACACACACACACACACACACACACACACATGTACATACACCAGTTGATTGTAAATGTTTCATCTCCCAGGTCCCTGCTTGTAACTGTTTCATCTCCTAAGCCCCTGCTTATTCTTACCAAAGGTACCAGAACTTGTCAGAGATTAGGGATACGTTGCTAGGCTTAAAATGGCCCTTCTGGTTGCTAGCCTAGTAAATACCTATGAACCTATCTTTTGTATCACATGTCAGGCAGCACTGTCTCTTGTGTCTTCTCATAATTATTTTATGGCTGCTTACGTGTGTTGTGTTATGTTTATGCTAATTTATGATGTGTACATTGTCCATCTGTGGCATACCTCTTGACTTACTTTCTTTGGTTTCATACATCAAGTACAAAACTATAGCATTGCTATTGCACAGGTACCTTCAGTTAGAGACAGCTTTTAACTCTTGCTCTTGTGTACTTAAACACTTACCAAAGTACTGGGTTTTGCATTAGCTTACATTTTCCATATGGTATTGTGTGTGCAACTACTGTATCTGCCATTATATAGTGACTTTAATCCTCACTATTTTTTCAAACAACCAAAAGGTTTATGACAATAAATATGAGGCACAGTCAGGGACATTGTACTTAGTCAGGGAGTCCAGGGACTGTTGAGGGCTATGCTGTGTTGTGTTGTACTGATGTTTTAAACAGTCTCCTTTTAGGTTTTCATATCTGATTGCATGTTTGCTCTTTTGACAGGAATTAATGCCTTACACATTTATTGTTCGCCTTTTGCTTATTGTTGCATATGCCTAAATCTGTTTCTGTTTCCCTGTGTGCTTTTGACTGTTCAGTGTACAGGTGCCTCCACTGTACCTGTTATTGGGGTTTGTATATATTTGTTTATTTTATTTATTTTTATTACTTTTTTGTATTATGTCATTGTTACTTTTTATTTATTTCTTTGTTTAACAGTTGTATGCTTTTAAGTTGATACTGCATTTCCTGCTGGCTCCTGCATTGCTTAAAGTGTTTTGTGTCAGTGCCGCTGAGATGGTACCAGTTCCTACATGGGTTGTCCTTTTTTAAACTTGTTAAATGAGTGTCTTTTATTTTGTGGGTATGTTAGGGACTTACTGTAGCACTGCAAGCATACTGGCTGCATCTGAAATGTCTTTAATTCCTGTTTTTTTTTTCATTATTACATAATAGCTAATTGTTTACGTTTTGTCGACTCTTGACAATCCATTCGACGAGTGCTACACCTTGGCAGTGTTTAATACAATTTAACTCAGTGAGTTCATCACTTCAAGCTGTCTAAGTCAGTGTAAGATTATTGCATATTATGGTCCTTTTTTGAGAAGCAGTAGGGCAGCCAAATAGAGCAGAAAGTAATCTTAAAATTTAAAATGCAACCTCTCTATTAATGGTAGTGTGAGGAATTACTTTTGTTAGTAAAGCATTTAGCAGATGTCAAGGTTTTTTGAGTGTTTTCTATGGAAGAAAGTGTTCAAATCAATCTATACTGAGAACTTAGATGTCTGACTTTAACTGGTATTAACTGGTTGTCAGATATTAGAGGATCTACTGTCATTATGAGTATACCGTGCATTCTTAACATTTCTTTAAAAAAATCCAGCATATAACCTCTGATTTTTGCAAAGATTTCATTTCTCTTTTATGTTCTTCTGAATAAATCTTGACCAAGAACTGCATATCTCTCACATACTGTATGCTACCCTAGTTTTTAGAAGATGCAATGTTTATTTGGATGAAGAAATATTCTTAATCTAGGATTTTTTCAAATGGTTATGCAAAAAGTTATGTTATATTAAGAGAAAGAAAAATCATTAATCTATTACTTCTACCAGATGGATATGAGTGCTGTTCTAATTAAGTCTACTTGTAGTTTAATGTAGAGTGCTAAGGATGTCAGCTGCTACTAACCTTCACCCTGCAGCCATAGGTTTGATTATTTCAGGCTCTTTAGGTCAGATTTTGGTTAAGTTGCTTAACCTAACAATTGTTCCTAGGTCTTTGCTGAAAATGGGCTTCAACCTTGTGAACAAAGTATATGAATACACACATGTTAAATTAACAGTTAACTGCATTATAAAATTATAAAAGCATAGCCTTGCTTAAGTAGAGGAATGGCATTCAGTTAGACTTAAAGTGTGTTTTTTCAAAATTAACTTTCTTACTAATGTAGGAAATAGACAAACAACAACAACAACTAATGTAAGAATTACTTAATGCTTTGATATTTGTTGTAATAATGACTTTAAACATAAACTAGTGAAATTAACTGCAAATCATGCATTTAAGTTCTCTTATAATAATGAATGTTTGTGTTTATATTTATGAAGCTATACAGTCATATTTAATTTATTTAGGTAGTTATTGTAATGCCTTTTTCAGGCAAGGTTCAAATGACAAATTCACCACCTGAACAGGTACAAGCAAGCAAAATCTGAGGTAATGCTATTCAATGCTAGAAGTCTAAACCTCAAAATGAATTAACTCGAGGCACTCCTTAAAATGGAGAACATCAACATCTGTGCAGTGACAGAGACCTGGTTCAAGGCTCCAGAGAGCACCCCTGCATTACCAGGCTGTAATTCATACCACACTTTTCGGCCAACTAACCTGGACTGAAACACTAAAGGCGGAGGTGTGTCCATATTCATTAAGGATATCCACACCTCCAGGCTAGTTGCTCAGCATAATGCATCCGAGATTATCCAACTGCAATTAACTCTGGGCAAGACCGCAATCCAAATTGTAACTTGCTACAGATCCCCCACCATGCCCCAGGATTCCCACTCCCCATTTCTTGATACATTGGAAAATATTAGGGTACAACTCAACACCCTAATAATGGGTGATTTCAACTACCCCAACATTAACTGGGAAAACTACTCATGTACCAACTATTTTGCTCAACGTTTTCTGGAATTCATAAATACCAATGCCTTGGATCAACTTATCCACACCTCCACCAGGGGCAGCAGTATCCTAGACCTGGTCATTACCAACATGGGCGACTGGTTTCCACACCAGAGGTCAATTCCTCATTGGTCAGATCTGACCACAAGCTAATCACCCTAGACATCCACATCCCGCCCCCACCCCCCATTAGGGAAACCACAGTAAAAAAATTCTCCAAAGCCAACTTCACGCTTCTTAAGACAGAAGTAGCAAACTTCACGACACCCATGCAGATGAACAATAGAGGTACGACTGCCGAATCCTACACAAATGCACTTTATAAGCACTTACACGAGTACATGGATCATGCTATCCCTAACAGAACCAAGATGCTATCCTCCAAAAAAAGGAAGCCAATCTGGTGGTCCTCTGCCATAAACAAACTCTACAAAAGAAGAAAGAAACTGTTGGAAAAAAGTAAAATCCCATGATTGGAGGAACTCCGTGGTCAGCCTCCGTAAGAAGCTGAGATCCCTCATAAAATCCTCCAAAGCTAGTTATGAAAACAAAATCACCAATGATTCTAAAGACAACCACAAAGCATTCTATAGCTATGTCAAGAATCTCAATGGCAACACTCAGATCTGTTCTGAGTTACAGCACAATAGCACTAAATATACAGAATCAACTGATATTGCCAACATCCTGGCAGATAGGTTCAGTGCTAACTTTACCCCAACTCACCCCCTAAAGGGCCCATCTCTATACCGGAAGAATGCAAAGTTCCTGTAATCACGGCTGCACAAGTAAAAAACACACTCTCCAAAGACAAGACCTGACAACATCCCAGGCTGCGTTCTACATGAACTGCAGAATGAACTAGCACCCCACCGAAGTACCATGTTCAATCATAGCCTCACCTCAGGCTTTGTGCTCACTGAATGGAGCACAGCAACTGTTATCCCACTCAACAAAGGGGGAGCCACCATGGACCCCGGGAACTGCCACCCCATTAGCCTAGCGAGCCTGGTCTGCAAAGCCATGGGATGTATCACCATGGATCTTATACACAAAGACATTGGTAATCTCCAAACTCTGGACCCCACCCAGTTTGGGTTTGTAAAAGGCAGATCATGTCTCCTAAACCTGACAGACTTCTTTGGAGCAGTCACCAAAGTTGTAGACGAGGGTAGTGTGGTTTACACAGCCTATCTAGATCTTGCCAAGGCTTTTGACACCATCCCCCACTCTGGAATTATAGATAAACTCACTAAACTAAGTATAAATCCCTATGTCACAAGATGGGTTGCCAACTGGCTCACTGTCAGAACCCATACTGTGAAAGTAGCAGACTCCAAATCCAACTTCAGACCAGTGACAAGTGGAGCACCACAGGGTTCAGTCCTGGGTCCTCTCCTGTTTGGTATCCACTTTTCTGAAGTACGGGCTAAAACAGAAGGTCTTTGGCTAATGAAATTTGCAGATGACTGCAAACTAGGAGCCATAATCAAAGCTCCTAACAATGTGGACATCCTACAAAAGGGCCTCACGGAGACAGATACCTGGTGTCAAAGCCATGGCCTCTTCTTTTCTATTTACCTTTCTATATTATTAAGGTCAGTCATCACATATACCTTGTAATTTTTTATGCATTATTTGTTTTTCAATTCAATGTAATTCCATTGTTGTGTTTATTTTCATCTTGTACTGTACTATTCATTGTAGTTAAAGAAAAATTGAAATAAAAATTATATTTGAAAAAAAAAAAAAAAAAAGCCATGACCTCAAGTTCAATGCCAAAAAGTGCATTGTCATCCCCTTTGGTAAAAACCTTGTACCCATGAGCTACCACATAGGTGGTAGTCTACTTAACACCGAAAGTGTGATAAGAGACCTTGGGACACAGGTGGACAGTAGTCTCTCCTTTGATAATAACATCACCCCAGTAGTCAGGAAATCCTTCTACATGGCACACCTTATCACAAAAGGTTTCTCATCCAGGAAAATAGAGGTCATTGTTCCCCTCTACTCATCACTCATTAGACCCATTATAGAGTGCAATGCCTCCTTTTGGTATGTACCTCACAAGACATCTACAACTACTGGAAAGGTCGCAGAAATACCTCACAAAGAGAATTACTGGCCTCAGATGCCCTACGCAGACCATCTCAAAAAACTCCAGCTTTACTCCATCGCATACGCCTACTCAGAGGTGATCTTTGCCTAACATACAAAGCTATGTCAAACCCAGAGCTGTTGGACATGCTCTGCTTAAAGAACTCCCAATCCCTCAGAGCTACACACTCTAGGGACCTAAACCTTGTCACTACAATAAACAGAACATGCTGGAGGGATAGGTTCCAGTCACAGAGACTTCCCATACTCTGGAACAAACTACCTATTTATATCAAAGCTCCTCATTAGCACTCTTTGATTGGAAGGGAGATAGGAAATTCACCCTGAGGATCACTTCTGTGGTGCTGCTCGACAGAGGCACAGGAAAATAATTTTATTGGGTGGTGAAACCCAGGGCACCTTTTTGGCTAGGCTTATACAGGCCCTAGGGCCAATAGCCTAGTACCTACCTATGAACCTATTTGAGCCATGGATTAAAGGTTTGTACAATTTAATTTACAAAGTTGAAGTTTTGTCAAATATAAAAATAAGGACTAATGCTAGTTAATAAATACTAGACTGTCTAATGGTGGTATTAGTTGATACCTTAACATGTCTGCATTGCAATTTTATGTTGAAAATATGCCGTGCTGCAATAAAAGTTTAAATTAATATTAACTCAAGTTATACATCTGATTGATTCATTAAGGACCAAAACATATTTGCCCAAATGCATTCAACTTGCTTTCTTGTTATTTGCTTTGTCTCCTCTTTATTCATTGTGATATTAATCATTCTGTTTCTCTGATGCAGAATCTAAATGTTCCTGGTATTGCCTTTACAGCTCAACTTATCCCTAGCGATAGCACATATGAGATCTAGCCACATGTTATTTTATGCACACATTGACTACAATAAAAAGATACAAAGATGCACACACACACACACACACACACACACACACACACACACACACACACACACACATACTGACACTGAGCCATGCTCACAATCCTATGCATACATATGAGCACACAATGGTACACTTACAAGTAGACACATTACTACTTAACAATATACAATGATACACCGTCTATGTCAGTGAATGCCTATATCCCATCAGCCAGATGATAAGATTGTTCACTCATCTTTTGATCATACAAGGGATTCTGCCATGCCATTTATAGAAGTGCTGATAGTATAATGTCAGTTACTGAGTTTTGCACAGTTTTATCTTTAGCTGTGGATTTGTTTCACAGGAAATATTGAAGATGAACATGTGGTTCGGTAACCAAAAAAGGCAAAACATCACAGCTATTTTTACTCAGAAATCATAATTAAAAGTACCCAATTACACAGAAACATCACTAATCATAATGCAATTGCACAAGATGTTTTGTTATTTCTCTTAGCAGATCTCTATTTCTTTTTGCTTCTTAAGAAAAGCCGGTGCCAGAAAGTTGCAATTCTTTTCCTGCTATAAATGTCTGTATGCATGGATTGATTTGATGACAAAGACTGACATTAGTACAGTTTTAAGTCAGGATGCAGCAATAATACACTATGGTTACTGAATTAATGCTGCCATGTAAAATAACTAGAGAACCACATAATCAAATGTCACCTTATGATGTATCAACGTCTTAACTTAAAGCTAATCATCTGAATAAACCTGGTTAATGTATTTTTAAATATCTTAATTAAAATGTAACCATTTTGCAAATTATTCCTTATATATTTATTTAATGCTGACAAAAGAAGCAGTGTACAATGACATTTAGGTTACTTCAGATCACTCAAAAGAAATGAATGAAACTAAATACTACAGCAAAAATATGCCTTGCAAAATAATCTCAACTTCAGTATTTTAACAATTTGCTTATGTTGACCTTTACAAGGTACAAGTGCCATGTACGAAGCCTATTCTGAACTTTACGTTTTGGAATAATAAGTTTAAAACAACAATCCTTGTAGCACATGGAAAGCTGAACCACAACATTGTTAGCCAGCGCTGTTGACAAAGAGAGAAATATGCTGGGTTTGACCCAGATGGCATGGTTTATATAGTGTTCCTGTTCTCAGGCTGTGCTGACTCATGTAGGGTGAGGAATGTGCCATGGATTTGCATAGTAGGGGTGAAATTATCCTTTGGTGCAATTCTCCCTTGGCTGGAATTAGAGGAGGGGGCAAGGTCCATCTCATGTGACTGACTAGTGCCTAATATCTCTTTCATGCATCAGCTGACAGTCCATTAGCTGACGCATGAGCTAATCCCACCTCTGCGATGACTGTCTCAGCAGTCCTGTCATTTTTTTGAGTAAACACACACACACTGGATCAGTCTCAGTTTCACAATCAGGAATTTGAAACAGAGTACATTATGACCACTATGCGAAAAGGGTTGAACAGACACAGCCTCTTCATTCTCCTCCTGTAACACCGGGCCAGCTCTTTCACCATGTGAATCATTAACAGAACTCAGATAATAAGGTCATTGTCAGGGCTTGGATTCTTTTATGTCACAGAGCTGATTGTCCTAATGTCAATGTGTTAAGTAGCACTTCAGTTAAGTGTGATCACTCAGTAAGCTGGCATTTGCACAATATTGATTCCTGGAATTATTCTGACATAACACTTTAGATCTTACATCATGACTTTGGTATTATATGAAAGAACTACTGCAGCAGACTGATTTGCATGAAGCCTTTCACACTTCTTAGATATGTCGCTTCTGCTTCGATGCTTCACGTGTTCAGCTTAGTAATGCGCGAAAACTGGTTACAAAATCAAGGGCAAGACTAATATTTGCAGAAACAAATGCACATTTTATAATTGTCAAGCAATTGCTTTATTACCACTGACACTTACAAAAAAAAAAAACAAAAAAAAACAAATGTGCTGCACATGATTTTCAACACATATCCTGCAATGAAATATTTAAATAGCAAAATTCAAGCTAAGAATCTACAGAGACTAGAATATTTGCTGAAGACAGGCATACTAAATATTGAGCTCCCATGGTCCACAATAAAGCTGCTTCATGCAGAATGCATAAGTGAAAGTCTATGGGAAAGTATCGTATGTCAATTAAAATTTCATGGAGCTTCTACGAAAAGCAGCAACCTTTGAAGACATAACTTCAAAGCAGGTGGTAGAAAAGAAACAATGTCTAATCTTCAGATAAGTGTACCCAGGGGTCTGTGAACTTTTCAGAGTTTCAGAGTTCAAGTATTAATTATCACTTTATTAGAAATGAGCTTATTCTCAAGAAACCTGCCCCAGGAAAATACAACATTCAAGTGTAAAGCTCCTCTGCATAAAATACTCTGTATTTAATCATGAAGCCGTTTGCAAATACTGGTCTTAATTATTACAAGCCTTATTGCTGTTTAGATATTACACACAAATCTCATAAACTAAACATGCTTGTTTAAAATGGCATACATTTTCCGACTGGACAACTTTGAAACCTGAATCTTATTATATAGTTATCTTCAAAGTATTACAAAGGGATGTGAAACATGTTATTTTTGAATCCTTTTTTTATATTTCCAATAAATGCAACATGTCAGTCTTTATTTTGGGCTTAACCTATATAGTGCATGTAAAATATACTTACTGAAGTCAGTCATTTAAAGGCTTAGATTTATATGCCCGCTTCATTCTGCAAAGGTTTATAAACATTTGGGTAGCCTAAGGCTAAACAGCAGTATTAAGCAACCATTTTTTTACCTTAGCCCTGGGAAGGTTCTCCAAAATATTTTTAAAATTAGTATATTTCCAGACTAACTGCAACATGTTGTCTTTACTTCTATTTCTTTTGCATTTCATTTATTTAACTGCAAAGATTCCATGAGGCTTGTGACTTATTTTGTCTTTTGACTTGAAGTGATATTTCCTCTAATTACTGAAAATTTAGCTGATGCTCATGAGAATTTCTCCAACTCATTCTGGATATGTTTTCGTTATGTGACATCAGAGAGAAAATGTACTTGCAAATGGACTAAGGTTTGATCAAGTGCATGAAGAAGGGGTAAAACACACAAAGTTTAAGAAAGCAATAATCAAATGTGGGGGTGGGGTTACACAATATGTATACACAAGTATGGGAGTCAGATCATGTGGTGTAGCAGATACGGTCTAAAAAATATACATGTAGGTAAATACTTCACAACTGTTTTGCTTTCTGTATATTTAGTGGATGAGCACAATTTCAATAAACTGTGCTGTCAGTTAATTGCTCCTTCATCGAAAATTCAGGTTATCATAATGAGGTTCCTAAAGGTATGAAAATGTAAATATGATTTAACACAAGTACCATCAAACTTTGAAAGTCTCTATTTCACATTTAAAGCATTATTTTTATTTTTGCATTTGAGAAAGCCTCCATTGCCTCCTGGATGAGGGGGGTATTGCACCACCCACACATCTGATACAAACTCAGAGATTGCTTTACCTCAAAAAAAGGTAGTACTCCAAGACACAGAATTCTGAAAGTTAGGATATAAATCATTGTAACAGTATTTCAATTCTCACAGTCCACAGGGTCATGGTCCAGAAGTATATAATGAGCACTGAAGCTGGTTAGTTGTGTGAGTGAGTGTGTGTATGCACATGTTTGCATGTGTGTATATGTCTACAGTTGTGTGACGTATGGGGAGCTGTTGGGTGCTGTGTGTGTTAGTCCTATTGTGTGATACTTTCATAACAGAACTACATTTCCCCTTGATTTTATTAGGTTCCTTCTTTAATTTTACATAAGCTCTTGAATATTTCAATAAAATAATTTGTATAATATAAATACGAACTTTATACAGTCATCACTATTGACTGGGGGAGTGCAGAATTATTGTTTTCAGGGAATTAAGGAATATGGATACTGAAATAAGATTTCCTATCCACATTGTTAGACACTCGGGAAAGTATGACATGTCTGAATATAGAGCTGTAAAAGCTTTTTTTTTTATGTTTTTGTAGGATAGTATTTTTTTTCTCAAATAATGACTTTATTCTGTTTTCAACACATAGTAGGCATTATTATTGCCATTTATTTATTGTTATTGAAGTATTTCTATTTTTGCTGTCAATGTGATTCTGCAGTAAAAGTGGGAGAACTGTTTACCAACCATTTTTTCTGCCCTATCAAATAAATTGTTACTTTTATTTTGTATTGCAATTTATGCAGCATATGAGTCAAGAGTGCTGTCTCTATTTTTCCCTTTTATTTATGTTTTATGGCTATGTTTCATATCTAACTGCAATCTGGCTCTGCAGTATTTCTCCTACTGTTTGCACTGTCACCATAGATTACTTTTAGTGGTCATATCTCTTTTTGAAAGCATCATAAGCATCATATATAGGGACACATCTGGGTTGGACTGCATGGATAGGCTTATGAAGGCCCTGGTGGTCATTAGCCTAGTATATAACTATAAACCTATGTTGCGTTTCAGAAGCATTGTAAGAAATTTTATCACAATTAAATTTATCTGTTGTTTCTCTTATTGTTACCTATGGTACGGTGATGGATCAGAGGAGAAGAAAGTCAATCACAGTGTGTTGGAGTCAGACAAACAGACATCAGCTGAAGGGTCTTCAGGATAGGTACTAAATGAAGTAAGGATGAAAGGGAGATACAGGAGCTAAATGAACTTCCAACATTGAGTGGAAAAAGGACAAGTCAAGCAGATGACAAGGAAAAATAGACACAAACCAGCTGGATGCACAGAAAAGATTATAAACAAGGTGAGTGGAAAATCTACACACTATTTTTCTGATGTTTCTGCAATTTGTATCAGTCTTCACACAAAATCCACAACTTTTGCAGTTTGTTATTATCAGATTAACTACATGTTGACTACTTTAATGCTCAAGCAAAATTTTGAAGGATGACAGATTAAGCAGAGTTCCGCTGTGGCGACCCCTGTGCCGAAAAACACAACAACAGATTAACAAAGGTCTCCCATTCGCCTATTCATTGCTATGAAGACATGATCATAATACCACTCAACTGTACAATTTTGTTATTTTGCAGCATATTAAATGTCCCTTTATAAATTTCTGATTTACCCCTTTATATTATTTATTTTGACTGACCATGGATGTAAATGCATCCCAGTCACACAATGTATTAAAATTAGTAGCTTTGGTTTTCAATAAAAAGACAAAATTCTCAACAGCTTGCTTATCACTTGCACTAAACAGCAAGTGTCCTATCTCCCTCTAACCTGATCCTCATAAATTACATAGTCATCCCATAATCCAACTCTAGTAAACTGTACAAACATCATAAAACCCTAACTCTAACCTTAAAACTTCTACCCTGCATCAAACCCTAACCTGAATTCTCCCTTTGTAACCTTAGTCCTAAGGCTCCATCTTATTCCTTAAACCTAAATTCACTGTTCACTCCCTACGCTTATGCTCCCTTTCCCTTCCCTTAACAAAAAATTACCTCCTACTTCATTAATCTACATTCCTCGACTACTTCCTAACTCAAAATTCCCCTCTCACTTTGAAAAAATGTATATTCCCCTCAAGATCAATGCCTAAACCTAATCTAAACTTACACCCACTCCTTTCTCACTGCTGCCACTCTTACCTTACTCAAATGTGAATATGTGCTTGAGTGGCAGTTGGTAGTTCCACTGTCTCTGTACAGCCGATTCGCTTTGCCTTAACAGATTCTCAAGTTCTAGCATGATCGCCAGGTTGCATGTCCAATTTCCTTGCTGTGAGACTGTGATCTGTGAGCAATCAGGACTCAGTCAGTTGTAGCATTTATTTATATATTTGTTTATTAGTTAGTTTGCTTTTTTACTTGCTTGCATGTTTGTTTGGGTTTGCTCTTCGAATCACACCATCACCCTGGTTGCTGTTGCTTTGATGGCACATTGCTGACTACTATAGCTGCAAAGACTATGAGAAAGCAGACAGAGTTAAGAAGCATTATGGTACTAGTATACTGCTGAGACAGACAGACAATCTTTTCGCCAAGTATTTTTTTTTTTTTTTTTTTTGACAAAGCAAACCTCTGAATGCCCCTTTACAGGCTACTAGATATATAATCTGGGTAACTCAACCCAAATTTCCAAATACTGAGAGTACTGTCTGGTGAAGTGATTTGCACAGTCACACACTAGGCAAACGAAGGCTTACAGAATCAAATTCTGGACTGCATTAAGCAGCTCAATAAAAGCACAAAACTTTAATCATCAGTATTAACTTCCAGATTTCTTAAAGACATAGCTATAATTTACAATTCAAAACTGTCCCAGCTGGAAGGAATAGTTACACTGAATGAGTGGAGGTGCTCCAGCAACATAGCTGTTAATATTGTCCTGAAGTTAATTATTACAGAATACTGTTACTTGGGAGTTTTACATTTATTGTATAAGTACAAACCTTTTGTCACATGTTTTGATAAAGTAGTAGATGCTAGCAGTCTGTACCAGAGCTTTACATAGGTCAGCATTTGTCTGGGCTTATTTTGTAATTTTGAAGTTGTATTGCTACTGTGTTCACTTTTTACCAACTGATAACCTTAACTGGCTGAATCAAGCAGAACATGATGGTCCGTCAGGTTGATGTTAGATTTGGTATTTTCCCTTGCAAGCTCATCTTACCTTGACCCATTCTTGCTTTTGCTTATTGTATCCTCTGGGTTGTGTTTTGTACAGTTTGTTACATGCCAGTGAGTATCGCCCTATTTTAATATTCAAAAAGCTGTTTTAAGGTGCCTGGAAATGTTATTTTTTCCTGTTCAGCTGACCGCTTCTAAAGTGTTTTTGTCGCTTTGGACCTGGTGATTTTTTTTCTGTCCTACTCTCGATCAATTACAGTTTAGGGATTATTGTATTTGCTTCTTATAAATTACTTTTTATTTACTTGACATTTCAGCTGATTTGCAGCACAGTAAAAACTACTGGTTAACTCATTTTTTTATTTGACTTTTCTTACTGTTGTATATTAACCCTGTGATATCCATATGGTAAATCATAAACTTGGCCTGCTCTGGCTAAAAATTTATCTCTCTTTGCATTTCTTTGTTGATGCAATGGGCCAGTTCTTCCCCATAGGGTGTTTACACTCTTTGACTACTCCATTTTAACCTTTGAAAGTGACTATAATGGTTTGAATGGATAAACTACAGTTGTGTCACTCTACTAATTATCAATGTTGCAGTACTCATTCTTGGGTCTTTCTGCCATGCAAAAACCCACAAATGGACCGATTTCCAGAGTCTTTGCATCATTCCTAGCCAACAGTCATCTCATGACCGTCTGATGTTGGCTTACAAGAAGGCATCCGTCATTGCCATCTTCAGGTCTTTCTAAACAGTAAACAAGAAGTCTGATGCCCAAGGACAGCATAACCTCCCCAGCTGTCTGAATTTGAAGGTATACATGAGAGATATTAGGAGGCAGTGAGGGGATGATGATGAACAAAAATCTGTCTGCAGGAATCTCATCTCCCCTTGCTCCCAGCAAAGGAGAAAAAAACAGTTAGCACACAGAGGGATTGGAGGGAGGGAGTTTGTACTGCAACAATGACTTACTCAAACATTTACAATTATGGTGTGACACAACTGCATTATGTTCTTCATAGTTAGTGTTGCAGTACTGATTTTTGGAAGGAGTTCCAAAGCTACCTGTTGGGTGGCAGGGAATTTGTTGGCCCTTAGGAGACAAGGTTTTACAGGATGACAGTAGCAAACCTTGCTCTAGCTCTGGAGAGAATGGCTAAATGGTGGTGTTTTATAAAAGTGTGCACTGAATTCCAAGCGGAGCTTCTAGGATGGCCTGTGTAGTCACACCTTTGAGGAAGGCAGTGGTTTGTCAAAACCGGTCTCTTTCTGTTGGTGCTGCCACGATAAATGTGGAGATACTTAATCCATTTGGTGCTGGCCCCTCTTTTTTTTTTGCCTAGGTGATTCCCCAAGGCTATGTCTGAACTGTCAGTGGTAATTGTCCTGCCTTCCTCTGGCAGAGAAAAATTTGCACCTGAATTATGTAGCATGGTGTTTTTTTCCACCATAACTCATTTTTCAGCCATGCTAGAGGAGGAAAGAAAGTTTCCAGGGGTTGAGAATGCTGCTCCCAAGAATTGTTTTAGGAACCATTGAAGTTCTTTCATGTGTATCTTTGCAAGGGGAATCATTAGAATGCAGGGTGCCATGTAAGCCTGTCCCTTTAGAAATTCTCTTGCTGAGATTTGTTGTTTGTCAGCTAAGATATCTTGTCCTGAAGAAGGAAAGTTTTTTTGTTGCACAGCATCTATGAGGGCCCTCATAAAGAGAATCCATGTCTGAGGAAGAATTTGTGACTTGCAGAGATTTAGCATGAAACTTGCTGTTTGGAAGTAGTCTACGGTGATCTGCAAGGCATTTACAGTCTTTGTTGTGGAATTTCCCTGAATGAGACAGTCATCCAGATAGGGGTAATTATGAACCCCTAGGGTTCAGCAATGGACTATAAGAGGAACTAAGAGTATGTTGAAGATTCTGAGAGCAGCAGACAGAGCAAATGGCAACACACAGAATAGGTAGTACAAGCCTGCTGCCACAAAATGCAGGTATTTCCTGAGACTGTCTGCAATACAGACATGGAGGCAAGCCTCCTTTAGGTCTAGAGTAGCCATGTAGGCTTCCTGGAAGATCATGGGAAGTAGTTTTTGTAAAGTTAGCATAAGGAAACTTGTTTAGCCTTGACAGGTCCAAGATAGACCCCCAGGTGCCTTCTTTTCTGGGACAAGAAATAGAAGCCTTTTCCCTCCTAAACTGGGACAACAGGCTGGATGAACTCTTGCTGTAGTATCTACAAGAGGATCTGAACTGGATGGAGTAACCCCTTTATTTGATGCAGATGACCCACTGGTCTTTGGTTGAGAGCTTCCATTGATGTAGGAAGGAGGATAGTCTTCTTATTAGTGGATTAGGGGAGGGTGGGTGGGTGGGGTTGCAGGTTCAGAGACTGAGAATAGTCATAGATGGTCCCTGTGCAGGGTGGGATCTTTAGAGCTCCCTGACCTGATTGTTTGCTCAGACTCCCACACCCTAGATTGTCTGGTTTTCTTAACATGTGGAGAAATCCCCCTGTCCAGCATATGGAAAGAAAGGCAACAGTTGTGAAGGGCAGTTACTATTATTCCTTGGTGTAGGCAACAGGTAAAATTTCTTTGCTGCCCTTATTTGCTTTCCTTTTTTGTCCAGTTTCTCAAAAATTTATTGAGCTAGGAATCCAAAAAGAAATTCTTTGTCTAGTGAGGTATCCAGGAGTTCAGCCTTGACCTGGTCTGACAGAGGCTGAGTCCTGAGCCATGCATGCCTGTAAATGCCTGAACCAGTGTTAGCTGCTCTACACAATGCATTCAATGCACCATACCTTCATTTTAATGAGTGTATATAGACTTGTAAGGCTGCTCTTGCAATCTCCTGAATTTCTTTGGCCACAGTTCTAGAAACTACAGTGTCTGCCTTACTTATCATTTGGTCTGATAGGAGGTTCCAGGTACTTTAACATACGAAGTTGGCAATTAAATGCCCTCATGGAATGGGTAGTAGAGGTATAAACTTTTTTGCCAGTTCTAATAGTCTATTTTCCCTGTCATTGAGCAAGGGTTGTCTAATTGCCCCCTTAGGTATCCCTTTAGTGGAGTCTATAGACTACTGATGACTCAGTTTTAGGAGTCTTGTATAGGTGCTTGTCTGAGTCAAGCACTCTGTTAAACCTGTCAGGGTTCCTGGGTACAGATAGGAGAGAATCAGTTGGCAAAGATATGTCTTCAAAGACATCATCAAGCACCACATGCACTGTAGATATAGCCAGTAGTCTTAGTGATGGTAAACTCAGTAATTCCCTTAAATGGATCTGAGCCTATAAATTCAGTACTTCCCTTAAATGGATCTGAGCCTATGAGAATTGTTTATCTCCTAATTCAAGGCTTCCTTCATCTTATGAAGGGTATCCCCAAAAGAGAGGTCCTCTGGGGGAGAGGCAAAAGAGAGGGTATCATACAAGTCTGAGTCAGGATAAGGTTGGGAGTGGTAGATGCTCAGAGAAGGATAACTCCTCATCTTTGGTGCCTGATAAATCAGATTATTCCTGAAAAGCCACATCTCTATGCCTTTAGTGGGGGAAGCTTCAGCAGTAGTTGCCTGAGTGTGACTGGTGTCTCTGGATTTCATGAAGGCCATGAACTCTTGGGTTGTTTTTAAGTGGTCCTGGGCTTTCACCAGAGCTGGAGTGGCACAGGGTTGAGGAGAATACAGAGGAAGACTGATGGTTCTCCTTTGTTTAGGTATCCATTTTGTCATTGACTGAGTTTCCATGGCTGAAGAAGATAAGGTATATCCCTCAGTACCCACAACACAAACATCAGAAGCTGAAGCCTGCAGAGTGACTTCAGATCTGACCAATGCTGATATTTTGGAAGCAGTGAATGAAAGGCTTGGAATCAGTGGCCTCCCAACGGGCCACATTATAGGGTTCAAGCCTAGCAGTTGCCAGACCAGGGGGCTGTAAAGGCACCTCACTTGAATTATCAGTCAACCTGGTAGCTTGGGCCAATGCTTTGTTGACATCTTCTGAGTCTTTTTCTTTGTATCTTTTGTTTTTGTGTTTTTTAGGAATGGCAGTTGCAGAAGGTGGAGCTTGGGAAGATGTGGAGGGAACTAAAACCAAGGACTCCATATTAGTATGTAGGACTTTGGTCCTGAGTTTATGGGTCTTCACTCAGAATTTAGCATAATTAGAACAACTAGATATGTTGTGCTGAGGCTCCAAACAGAACAGACACAGCAAGTGAAAATTGTTGTGTGGGATTTGCTTTTCATACTTCAAGCAATTGTTAAACTTTCTAAACACTAAATTAGAAAAGAAAAATCTCCAACAGGATACTTATCTGACTGGCATTAGGAGAACCTCTGGAAAAATTAGCTGACTGACAAATGAAGCACATCAAACTATACTGCAAGAAAAGCTGAAGATGGTGCCAGTGGATGCTTTTCTTATACCCCGCATCCAGACATCAGTCCTTGAATGTCTGTCGGCTCAGAATGAGGCAAAGACTCTAGAAATCAGACCAGTTGTAGACTTCTGCATATTAGGAAGACCCAGGAATTAGTACTGCGACATTGGGTTTGAAGAACATCTACATAATTCCTGAGAGATTTAAATAATTATTTGTGGGGGTGAAATTTTAGTTGAAAACCGCCAAATTGGCATTAGTCTTTATATATCATGAACATTGTTTTCTGCTGAGTCCTTAATGTTCTTTGCTTCTGTTACAGTGTTGCAGTGTAGATATTATTTTTGACTGCTGAGATTTTTTTTTTTGTGGAATCAGTGAATCTACAATCTAAGTCCATTTAAGAGAAAAGAGCCTCTGAAATATTATCTATGTTTGCTTACTTTTCATCCTGAAGTTCACTTTAAGGCATTCTTTATGACATACAGTGACCCATTTTGGACTCTGTCACCAAAATATCATCAGGGATAGGGTGTAGAAGTTAATATTCATTAATTCTTCATTTATGAGGAGCCAGAGCTCATCTCAGTATTTAATGAGTGCAAGCTAGAAAACATTTTTGGACTGGGTGCAAACTCTTTTAAGGATGAGCGCACACACACACACACACACACACACACACGCACACGCACACGCACACACACACACACACACACACACACACACACACACACACACACACACACACACACACACACACACATACACACACACACACACTCACACACACACTCACACACACACGCACACTCTAATGTATATCTACAGGCAGCACTTTGGAGGAGTAGCAATTTGTTTGAATGCTGACTTTGGGATGAAACTGGAATGCAGCAAAAAATTCCAGCAATGGAACTAGAAAATAGTTGAAAATCAATTCATAGTATACAGAGATCCGAAACAAACAAGATTAATTTTGCCTGTTAGAATGAAGATTATGTCAGTTATCATCCTAGTATGAGTGCCCATTATAGAGTTAATTCATCTACTTTCTATTTCCACTTGTCATACTCTCCTATTATAAGTGTCCATCATCTAGTTATATTACCACAATTCCTTTTTGCCTACACCCTTTCCATTTATGAATACGACTGCCATTTAGACGATCAAAATCTAACATTGCTCTGAGCATGCAAATATTCTCCTTCCTCATCCACGTCATTACTCTGCTCTACTTCTGATTCTGTTGGGCTCCCATTTGTTGTCTCTCTGATCTTGCTGTAGTTTCTTGTTTTTATCTTTTTTCTATACAAGAACATCATACAACTAACCTTTCTTCAATCATTTTGACTAAATGGCTTGGCACATTTTTTTCACCCTTTATAATTGCTCCCCTAATGCTTTTCTACTCTCTTCAGTCAGTGAACTTTCTAAACACTAAACATTATCTTCTGCAATAATATAAAGTCATTCCTTCACTGCAAATAGATGCTTATTCTTCATTAATTCTTCATTCATGGGAGCTAAAGGGTAAGCACTTTTTATTGTAAATATCAAATTGCATTTCTTAATATGCTTGCTATATTACCATTTACCATTACTATAGACTCTAGTCATGCAGTCTGCATTTACAGATTCTTATATCCCTTTCCTGAATCCTAAACTTTACTCTGTGGTGACCAATGAACACTAGTCATGCATCAAATTATTCACTCATTTGTTCTTCAGTTACCTGTCTCATCCAAAACAGGATCAGAGGAAGCCTGGGCCTAGCCCAGAACTCAGCGAGTGCAAGGCGGGAGGGAACTAATACCATGTAAAATGCCAGTCTATCACGAGATGTGCACATACTCACTTTTATAATCCATGCACTCCTTCTGGCACATTGGAGAATCTCCAATTCACATTTGGAAAATTTTTGAAATGTGAGAGGAAACAGGGAAAACCCAAGTGGAGATAAGAAGTACATATGTAAAAACCCTCCACAAAAGGCAGCACAAGTAAGAATGGAATGGCTACCCTAAGCACTGTAAAGAACTAACATTAAACACTGAGTGACTATGCCACTTTCATCCTGTGCCAAACTATAATATTCTAAACCTGTTTATTGTGCTCCTAACTTTACCCAGGATAATCGTATTAATGTGCTGTCCCTCATCACCTTCGTAATCCTTTCCATATTGTTATGTTTAGTTTTTTGCCTATCTAATTTTATTATTTTGACTAGTGCTTTGCACATCTTAACATTATTACCATTCAGCCACCCTGCTAACACCATCAATACTCTTTCCCCTTGTCCTCAAATCCTCTTACCTGCAACCTTAAAGAGACATAATCTATATTAACTTGTTTGTTTTATGACCCATGTTAGTTCTTCAGTTCCAAATAAGGAAATATCTAGTTGTTTTTACCTCTATTAGAACAGTCCAAAATGAGATGACTCAATGCTGCCAAACCTCCAGAAATAACTATCTTTGCATCTCTCTGACTCTCTCTCTCTCTTTATATATATATATATATATATATATATATATATATATATATATATATATATCTAGGACTTTTGAATATAAGTTCAAAAGCCCGAATCCATTACCACTGAACACATTTTAATGAAAGCGCTTTCATTGAAAAAGTGCTTTCATTAAAGTATGTTAAAAAAAAAAAAAAATCTACTTGAATGCAGGGGGGCAAGCCCCGCCTGTGCCCCCCCACCCCCCCCTACTTTAATATTCTCACTCCAAGGTCACACTACAGTGGGGAAAAGGGACTTTTCTCTTACCGCACCATTGTACGACCAGAACAACAAGCATACTTACGCGAAAGTACTGCTTCGGTGAATAGCACTTTCGTGCAAGTATGCTCACCGAATTGGGATTCGGTGAAAGATGCAGTCAAGCATGTGTATGGATCCCATATGTATATATATATATATATATATATATATATATATATATATATATATATATATATATATATACATATATAAATAGATAGATATAGAGAAGGAGAGATAGATGAGATACTTTAAATTAGTTTTCAAAAATCTACAAACTGCCAGTATTATTTCCCATCTAGTTATAAAAGAGTAGCCTGAAAGCTCTTGCAAAATACACAAAACCAGTTGATCCCAAATTCCCTGGATTTGATAAAATTATATTCAAAAATGCCTATTTTTTTGCTCTAATCTCTGTGTTGCCAATCATATTTGACATGCTGTTGACCACCTCATGCATTTATAAAGACAACCTAAACTAAGAGGCAATTATTTATGGATTTGCATGCCTTAATTTTCATTTTGCTTTAGCACAACTCATACTAATGGAATGCAGATGTGCAGTCTCATTCAGAAAAGTACAGATCTGTAAGCTGATAACAGTAGATGTTCAAATGATCACTGCTGCAGTAGCCTCAGCTATATGGGTAGATTACTCTAGCTAACTTTATCTGGGTGGTAGAAAGAGAAAGGTCCAGGAGCTCCTGGAAAATGGTCCTGGCAAAGCATGATCTAGACGTAGAGAAGGAATCCAGCTTATAGTGCTTTGTAAAAGTATGTAAGTGGACCAGGTAGCAGCTTCAGGAATACTTTTAGAATTCAACCCTTTCCAAAAAGCCATAGAAGAAGCCAAGGCCCTTGTCGAGTGGGCCTTGATCCTGCCTGGCATAAATTTATCATGGCGAGTATAACATAAGGTCTTAGTCTTAGGCAACTATTTGGAAGTAATTTGTTTTAAAACTGGTTGTCCCTTCTTCTTACCTTCACAAGAAATGAGCAATTGATCTAATGATCTGAAAGATTTAATTCAGTCAAGGCAGTACCTGAGCTGAATGTGGACATTCAAGGTATGGAGTACCCTTTCTCCCTCAATTTTAGGTTCAGGAAAGAAAATAGGTTGAATGATAATTTAGCAAGAATAATAAAAAACACTTGTATGCAGGTCCTTGTTTCCATAACAAAACTACAGCAAAGTATCCAAAAACAACAGGAGGACACAAGATAGGCTCCCAGTTATAAAGCTTTAATCAGGCACAAGCACTTTCATAGGTTCATAGGTTCATAGGTTGGTACTAGGCTATCAGCCCTAGGGCCTATACAAGCCTAGCCATAACAATTCCCTGGCTATTTCTTCCCACATTATTTACTTTCCTGGACCCTGTCTAGCAGGGCGACTGACGTGATCCCTGGGGTGAATTTCCTTTCTCCCATCCAATCGTCAAGGTTCCTCTTGAAGAGGTCCAAAGAGGCACTCTGCTTGACATGTATGGGCAATCTATTCCAGAGTCTGGGGAGTCTCTGGGTCAGGAACCTATCCCTCCAGCATGTTTTGTTTATTGTGATGACAAGGTTTAGATCCCTGGAGCGTGTAGCTCTGAGGGATTGGGATTTCTTTAAGTGTAGCATGTCCAACAGCTCTGGGTTTGACATGGCCTTGTATGTTAAGCAGAGATCGCCTCTGAGTAGACGATATGCGACAGAGTATAGCTGGAGTTTTTTAAGGCGGTCAGCGTAGGGCATCTGCTTTAGGCCTGTGATTCTTTTAGTGAGGTATTTCTGAGGCCTTTCCAGTTGTTGCAGATGTCTTGAGAGGTACATACCAAATGGGGCGTTGTATTCTATAATGGGTCTAATGAGGGATGAGTACAGTGGGACAATGACCTCCTTTTTTCTGGATGAAAAGCCCTTCGTGATGAGGTGTGCCACATAGAAGGATTTCCTGACTGTTGTGGCTATATGTGGGTGTTGGTGGTGTGGGTTTAGAAGGGCTATGTGTTGCTTGAGGTGTAGTGTGGGTGTTAACCTTCTCCTCTTGACTGTTTAGCACAATCTTGGGTGGAGAGAGCTTTGCTTCCATTTTGGCTATGTAAGTGCATCTCTCACAGGTTGTAGTGTTGGGTGGTAGGAGGAGAGGGTTGTCTGTGTACATGAGGCAATTGCTGCATTGCCCCAGTATGCCCAGATTCACCAGGTGGACAGGAGAAATCACCGGAAGCTTCTTCAGCTGCATAAAAACAAACTAAAACTAGTCAAAGCTTTAAACATTGCTAAGTGCATCACATGACAACAATACATCACATGTCTATATACACTCCATTACTGTAAAATATTAAAGCTATATGGTAACCACAAAATAAATATCCAAAGAAAATCATAAAAATATAATCATAACATATTTCTTATATACTTTGTGCACTATAAAAACATTGTTAAATACATATTCTTAAAAACAATTACTTTACCTACGTAGAGGTCTGGCCTTTAGCTTTGGTCTCAGTGGTATTTGTTCATTGAGACTGTGTCCCATGTCAGCTCTGAATAAGACTACCCATCTAGCTTTCAGTTCCACTGTTATATTACATGTGTCCCTCCCCTTTTCTCACAAAGCTCCTAGCAATGGCCATAAACTTAAATTTATGTTGGTTGTTAGTATTCACAACATGTTTGGCCAGGGCATTACTTCTGTTTTGTTTGCCTATGTGATAAATGTGTTCTCTAACCCTCTCCTTCAGTGTATGGTCTGTTTTCCCAATATGAAATTTCTTGCATACTACACAGTGAGCTTGATACACTATATGCTGTGTATCACATGTAGCTTGTACTTTGAATTTATACAGCCGGTCCTGATCTGGATGTAAAAATTCATTGCTTATATCTATATACCCATAGTCTGAACATTTGCGACAAGGCTTAGTCCCCATACCACCCATAGGTGTTGTCTCTTCTCTGGGTGCACATAAGCATCTCTTCAAAGACTTTTGATTTCTAAACAAAAATTTAGGTTCATTCTCTATCCATTTTGTGACTGCCTTGTCAGTGGTCAATATCCCCCAGTGTTTACGTATAATGTTCATATAAGACCCAACATCACTAGAGAAGCTTAATGGCACCTTTAACTTAGGCTTATCAGCATTGGTCTCGTTTTCCTTAGACCACCTATCCGAATATTAAGGTCTAGCCTTAGTATGTCACAAACTAACTACTTCTTGTATTTGCTTCTGTATGGGGAGAGAGATGTATAGATGTCTTTGAAGAGATGCTTATGTGCACCCAGAGAAGAGAAAACACCTTTGGGTGGTATGAGGACTAAGCCGTGTGGTAAATGTTCAAAAGTATGACTAGTTTCAGTTTGTTTTTATGCACCTGAAGGAGCAGGTGTGAATGCGCTTGTGCCTGATTAAAGCTTTATAATCTGGAGCCTATCTTGTGCCCTCCTGTTGTTTTTAAATGACAATTTAGCTTATAGTAAACTCTTATACCACTTTAGGTATAAAAGAAGGATTAGTTCTCAAACAAACCCTGTCCTTGTGGAAAATGCGGTAGGGTTGACCCACCATAAGAGCTTGCAATTGAGATACCTTTCTTACAGAGGTTGGATCGATTAATAAAACTGTTTTCCATGTTAAGAATCTCAAGTCATCTAGATTGGCTGGTTCAAATGGAGCAAGTGTTAGTTTCTGTAACACAAAATTAAGTTCCTAAAGAAGGGCCACCGGTTTACTTGAAAGCCTGTCATGCAAAACCCTTTGAATAGCATTTTGACATGGACAGATGTGCTGAAATGGCCCTTAAATGAACCTTGATAGAGGAATAAGAAAGTCCATAGGATAGTAATTCACACAAATATTGTAAAACCAGAGAACAACTACCCTGAATGGGCACTGGTTATATTGCTGTCACCAACTAGAAAACCTTTTTCATTCGCTAATATATGATTTTCCAGTAGCAGGCTTTCTTGCCTCCATTAGTAGCTGCTGCATGTCCTCAGAAAACAGGTGCCTAAAAGGAATTAAGACCCTATCATCTAGGCAGTCAATTGAAGATGATTGATGCCCAGGGTGTATCAAACACCTGTGTTCTTGTGTGAGTAGATGCATTCTGTGAGGACGCTGGTGGTAGTTGCCCCAGCCACTTCCAAAAGAAGAGAGAACCACAGTTGCCTGGGCCAGAAAGGAGTCACCATGATTATCTTTGGGGATTCCTTCTGAATCTTTAGAAGTACCCTGGATATTAATGGAAAGGATGGAAAGGCATACAGTAACATTCCTGTCCAAGGAAAAGAAAAGACATTTGTCTTCCAGGCCTTCTTGCATGGAGTCCTGAAACAGAATGTTGTTAGTTGATTGTTCAGAGAGGAGGCAAAGAGGTCTTCTTGAGCAACTTTCCACAGACGGGTCAATTCTTATAAGACCCCTGCATCTAGGTTCCGTTCATGAGAGTCTGCCCTAGTCCTGGTCAGTTTGTCTGCCATACAGTTTTGCTCTGGCAGAATGTAGGGTGCCTGTAGAGTGAGAATGTGCTGCAAAATTATATCCAAAGCTAACATTGCTAATCTACAAAGGAGGAACTACCAGGTTCCCCTTTCCTTGTTGATATACTAAATCACTGTGGTATTGTCAATGACCAAAGATAGTTCAGAGAATTGAGTGCCTTGATCAGGGTAAGCATCTTCTTGATATTTATGTGCATACATCTGTCCTTGGTGTCCCACACTCCTTCCAATTTTATCTGTTCTGAAACTGCTCCCAAAGCAAAGTCCTTGGTGTCCCACACACCCTGCACTTCTCTTTCCTGAGACTGCTCCACAAGCAAAGTATGAAGCTTCTGTGGTAATTGACTATTTTCTGGAAGAAAGGAGAAGGGGAGACCTTGATTTAAGAATATTTGTTGTCTGCACCAAGCAATTTCTCTTCTGACAAACCCCAGTATTGGCATCTGAAAAGATAAAGAATGTTGATGCTGGGACCAAAAAGATTTCAGATGCCACTGTATCTTTCTCATGCGGAGTCTTGACATGGGTATCATGCAAATCATAGATGCCATGAGACACAAAATACTGAGGTATTCCCTCATAGTGACTGAAGTTTAAGTGGAAAACCTTAGAATTTGATCCAAATCAAGATCTATTTTTCCTATGGAAGAAAAGCTCTTTGAACTGAAGTGTCTAGTTGACATCCCAGGACCACAATCCTATGTGAGGGAGTCAAGAAAGACTTCTGAGTGTTCTCTTGGAATCCCAACTTGTGCAAGAGATCTCTCACCCAAGAGAGAGAGGGATAGAGAGAGAGAGAGAGACAGACAGACAGAGAGAGACAGACAGAGAGAGAGAGTGAGATTCCTAACATTTGGAAAAAGACTGCAAAGATAAGCAGGTCATCTAAATATGGAAAATTGTGGATACCCTGTAGCCTGCAGTGAGCTATGACTGGAGCTAGACACTTTATGAACACGCTCAGTGCAGTGGAGAGTCCAAAGGAGCTTATCAGTGTTAAACGGGAATGGAAATCAAACCAGAAGTAGATAAAAATCAAGCAGCAGCTAAGTGTGCCAACCCCCCCCCCAAAAAAAAAAAACAAAAAAAAAACAAAAGAATATAAAGTGAAAGATGAGATTACAAGGCAAGAAATGGTGAAAATGCATAAATACAGACAGATGCAAGGACAGAAAACTCTTGGAACAACCTCATGTTGATCAGGATCAAACACAGGAAAGGTTAAGGAGAGGTGAATTTAAACCAAAAGATGAAAGGTTAATATTGGCATCCCAAGTTATATTAGGCCATATTAGGTCCACTCCTATTTTCCATTTATATTAATGACCTCCAAACAGCTATTTCAGACACCAACTGCATTCAATATGCAGATGACTCTACTATCATCTGTTCCGCCACTACTCAATCTGAACTTCAGTCTCTTACCCAAAAAGCTTTCAATACTGTTGAACAGTGGTTCTCACACCGCTGCCTCCTCTTAATCCCCAAAAAAACTAAACTGTTACTTTTCACACCTACCCGAAAGTCCACCCCCTTACATTTCACTCTTACATCCAATAATGGTACTCTTATTTCTCCTGACCCAACCACTAAACTCCTAGGTATAACAATCGACAACAACCTCAACTTTGATACTCACATAAACACCACAATAAAATTAGTTAACAAAAAACTAGGATCCCTTTACAGAATCAAACCATTTCTTACCCCAGTAGCCAAGACCACTATTGCTAGAATTCACTTAATCTCCACTCTACTCTATGTTTCTCCCATATACACCAATCTCTCCAAAAACAACCTCAACAAACTTGCAACATCCTACAATAATATTGCTAGATTTTCTACAAACTCTCCTTTCAGAACCCATCACTGCTTGAATCTAAAACAACTAGACTGGATTGAATGTCTTAACCAGCTCCAATTTCAACAACTTACTATATCCCACAAGACCCTGTATCAACCCAGCAACACCCCAATACTGTCCAGCCTCATTACCCCTTATAATAATCTTAAGACTCTATGCTCCGCAAAACTGCTGATCAATACAACCAAATCTAACAACTCAGCAGGTGACTTCTTGTTCTGTAACTCTGTTGGTATACTATGGAACCAACTACCCTCTGAACTCACCTCTCAGACTTCTCTCTCACTTTTCAAAAGGAATCTAAAACTATTTCTCAACAAACACTGGCTATGCTCCTGTACTAACCCAGACTAGCTTTCTCCTTTTTACTAATTTTCACCCCACCTCCTTCACAATTCTTCCCTTAATGCTTCAATTTACTATGTTATTGCACATAAATCCTATGTATATATGTATATTGTACCTTATTTTATACATTACCCTCTATAGAATTAATGCTTATGTTATTAATCACTACAAGTATTCTAATTTGTAAAAAAAAAAAAATTTTTTACTTATATACTTGAAAGTATAGTCTTTCATATAATGATCTGTCATATTAATTACTATTATTATTCTTCTTCTTCTTTATTTCTTGGAGCTTTTCTTTTCTCCCCGGGCCTCTTCTGAAAATGGACATATATCCAGCTAGACTAGCCCGGTCGACAAATGTAAAATAAAAATAAAATAAAATAAAAATAAATAAATAAAGTTAGTGGACTATGTACATGTTGGTTTACAAAGTCCATTGAACATGTGGGAGAAACACACAAATGTAGGATTTGTAAAACAGAACTGGAAACAGTCACACATCTTGTTGCCGGTGGTGCTATACTAAAGCAGAATGACTGTACACTGAAAGGCATAATAAAGTGCCAAGACTGTTGCATTGGGATTGTGCAAACATTATAATGTTGTAGTAGCCGAAAAACACTGGAAACATGACCCACAAAACATTATAGAAAACGATGAAGTTTATATCACATAGGATCACTCATTACCAACAGTTCAAAAAACAGATGCCAGAAAACCAGATATAGTAATTCATGAAAAGAAGACAAACGTAGCATTAATCATTGAAATTGCTACATCCAGTGACTACAGTGTCTTAAGTACAGAGAGACACAGTCATAAAATACCAGGATTTGCAGGCAGAAATGAGGACAATATGGAAGAAGGATACCCAGACAGTTCCAGTGGGTAGTAGGAGCAATGGGTCTTAGATATGTTACCGATACATGTAACTCCATATGAATTGAAGAAGGAGTCATTACTGGGCATGTTGCAGGTGCTGTGAAGAGCACTTTTGGCTGACATCAAAGATTGCAACAATATTAATTTCATGAACTTGAATCATACTATGAATTAGGAATGGGTCCATTCCCGTCATGGTATTAGAAACCCAAAGGACTTGGAGAAATAAAAAAAAAATAAGGCAGAGAACTGATAATGTGATCCAAGCACACAAAACCTTAAGAAATGTCTGAAGTCTGGATGAATAGGAATGTGATGATAAGCATCTTTTAAGTCTAGTGTTACCAGGAAACTTGAAAGAGGTAGAAATGATAACAGGTTGTGAAGTGACATCATTTTGAATTTGGGGGATATCAGAAACAGGTTTAGGAAAGAAAGATCCAAAACTGGTCTCCAAGCATTTTTTCTTTCTTTGGGACTAGGAATATCCTTGAATGAAACCCCTTCCCCAAGTAGAAATGAGGAACTGGTTTGCTAATTCCTTGGGGCAGTATGTGTTGAAGAACAGGTGGAAACAAATCAGTCTGATCTGCAGAAGGAGGAATGACCCACTGGAAAGGAGGAATTTCCTCCCACTGCCATCTGTAACCATGGTCATTAATTTTCAGACCCCATTTGTCTGAAATAATCTGTTGCTAAAGAAAAAAGCAATGGGGATGAAGACTTTAGGGAAGAGAAAGAGGGCCAAGGTGAGAGGGGATCACAAGGTATTTTATACAGTCATTCAGACTTGTTAGAATGTCCCTGCTTTTAGCAGGTTTGATAGTTCTTTTCTGAACCTCCCTGCCACTTATTTTACCTGACTTCTGTTGAGACTGTTTATTCTGTTTTTCACTGAAACTGGATGAGGAGAATGAAAATCCCTTGGGCAATTTGGAAAAGGAAGGCTGAACAATCCTACAGATACCCTGGATCAGCTTGCCTCTTTCATCACACTTTTTGATCACCTCTGCAGCAGAGGGGGTAGACAATCTCTATCCAAGAGAGAATTTAAAATCCCATTTTTAAGGTCATCTTGGAGATGCTAGTAATGAAGCTCAGCAAAGAAGTACCAGCAGCGTCATACACACCCTGCAAACAATGAGTAGTGACCTATGCAACAGAAGAAACTAAGTTATTTAAAGTGGAGGTTTCTTGATAAGAAGAAAATGTAGATAAAACATTCCTCATACTTTAAGAATATGTCAGAATAAACTATAACATATGAGGCTGACAATTTAAAATTCTGAAATTCAATATTGGAGAAGTATAGACATCTTTCCCATACCTATTAATAATTTTACCATCCTTATTAGAAAGAGTAGGATTGGAGTTAACTAAGTGCTTTGCAGCAGAAAAGTCCACTAAGGCTATAGTTGCTGGGTCAGGTTTTGGAATAGTATATAACAGTTTAAAAGACTGAGGAACTCTGTATATCCTATCTGCCTTTTTAGGTGCAACAGGTTGACTACCATCAAAATTGCAGGCATTAAGACATGCATCCTCTAAAGCAGACAGGACAACAGGAATGGGTGCAGGTTTTAGGAAATCCTTTTGTAACAACTCATAGTATTTTTGAAGGACTGAGAAACTTCAGTGTTCTACACTAAAAGCAGTGGGACATTCTAGCAAGGAAAATCAGAAAGTGAGCTCTCCTCTGAGTCTGAATTATAAATCTGAGGACAAAATCTGTTCCTGCATCTTCCTGTTCAGATTCAGAATCTTGACTTTTTTCAGGAAAGGAAGCATCCCTCTTTTTTTTACTGGAAATTACTCTACAAGAAAGATCTTCTTCTTCTTCTTTCGGCTTTCCCCGGTTAGGGGTCGCCACAGCAGATCACCTGTCTGCTCATGATTGGCAGTTGAGTTTTACAGTGTCGAGTTGCCAGCCCGGCACCCAACAAGAAAGATCAATATCTTGAATTAAACCCTGAACCAGTCCCAATAAATTACTTATCACCAAAGAAATTTGAAGAGGAGTATATACATGTTTGTTTTTTTCTTTTTGACAGGAAATATGGGGCCAACTGTGTTACTAATGACAGCCACTGCTTCCCCAGAGATGGGCACAGCTTTCTGAAACAACAGGAGAAACCTTCCCTGTTCCCTCACCTAGGACCTACAAGAGTAATTCTCCCTTGCCCATTGAGGTGACCACAGCAGAAGCAGATGATATGGCTAATCCACAGTCCATAGTGGCTGTAGTAGCCAGAAAAATCCAGGGTAAAAGATGAGTGGTCTGAGTTACAACAAATGGCCACAGCAGAGTCATCCACCTGTGGCTGAGGCAAATTTCTAGCCTGGTGTGGTGGCAAAAGCTGTTTGCTTAACATTTTATTTTTGTGACTGGAAGGACTGACTGTGGAAGTGACAATCTGTTCCCATATCCCAGGGAAAACAAGCAACAATGCAAGTAAAACTACCAGTCCACAAAAATGTATTTTTTGATAGATAAAAAGTACATTACAAAGCACTCTCAAACACTATGGCAGTCCCACAATGTTAAAATAAAAAAAAAATTCCACAGAAAATATTTTATCACTTAGATAACACTACTTTTAAACTGACAGAAGTGGGTGGCCCATTTAAAAGTGTGTTACCGTCTTGAGACAATCTATTAAAACACAACTCTCCTATCTTTAAAATAACTTTCTTGAAGAGGAAAGTAATAAAACATCAGCAACAAATAAGAACAGGGAAGTTTTTCTTCCTAAAGGGAACTTATCAGGGTGGCTAAGGAAAGCACAAGACAGCCATCGATCCTCAGAAGCCTCAGAGGAGCGCACTCTTTGCTGGCATTAAAGCTCTCAAGGGCTTTGCACCCAAACTTGTCTTTTAGTCAGCTCAGATTGAGCTGCTTGACAGTTTGAGTGAGTGGAAGGTGCCCTGAAGCTTATGAAGCTGTCTGTTTGTCATATCCCTAGCAGTATATAACCCACACAATTAAGGCTACTACAGCAGTGATCAATATGAAGAACATTAATAATTAAATTCAGAATATTGTTTGTTTAGAATTTATTTATATTCTTTCAACCCTTGCTTTGGCAGACCCCCTAGAGTAAGTCCTTCCAGTCCAGCTCTGTCAGCAGATCGTTTTCCGAAATTGCCCATTGCAAAAATGACAGGAACTTATAACCACATATCCTTCCTGATGAATAACTCAGCACTTTCTGAAGGTCTGGTCTATTCTATTCTTAGTTAGCTTTTGTGAGTTTCAAGCCAAGTCAGGGGGTGTATGGATGAGTTCAGCTTTTACTTGGTCATGAAAATTTTACTAAAGGTAGACTCATGACAACTATCCAGGAAATCTGGCAGAGCTCTTTATATATTTTCCTGGCTGTAAGCCAGACATATCCCATATTATTCAGAAGCAAGAGTTTTTCACTGCTGCAGTGTTCTCATAGTATTTGTTATTGATTTAGTTCTGGCCTGTAGTGACATTACTTCCCACCTCAGCAGAGAAAGGTCAACCAGTGTGCTATCATATCTTTTTCCATCTCAAGTGTTATTGCCAAATCGTTCATGATATTACCATTGCAAGGAGAGAAAAAAAAACACATCTGTCAAAACAATTATAACTCAAAAATGTAACTGCAAAGAATAGTTAGATAATAAGAAGGTTATCTGGCCTATCTTATTCATTTACTTGTTTTTATTCCTGTAGTCTATCTCTCCATCCTTTTGACCATTTACTGGCTAGTGATGACTGGCCATTAGACTGTCTTAGACTAGGTATATTGTTTTTTCTGTGCTCTTCTAACTTCATTTGTGTATCCTAGTAACCACATCATGGTATGGCATGTAATGGTGCATCAGAAGAACATCACTTCCTCATGTGAGTGGCTAGCCTCTCAGGCAGCACAGTCATCCTTAAAAGTTAATACACCTGTTAGATCCTCATCAAGTAGCATAACATTTGCTCCATAAGAAATGTTTACCCCTTTCCCACAATCTTGATATGTAAACTGGCTGTGGTTACTAATTTACCATCCCCTCACCAGCTCCTTCAGGCACTAGTCAATCATGGGTTTGCTATGTCACATTCAGAGTGCTATCTATCTGTGCCATATTGCTGGGAATTAGCTTACATCATAGCTGCTCTCTGGTCTTCATATATAATTTTAATTCATGCCATCTACTTAATAATTCCATGACAGATCCTTGAAACATTACAAAAGTGTAAACAAATGTGCTTAAGTAGGAGCAGATGATAGACCTGTAGAAGTGGGAGATCACTTACTGTTCATTTGGACAGTTTGTCTCTGGTCAAGTATCACCGACTGATAACCTGCCCTATCTTGTCAAGCATATCATTGTCAGCGATTCCTAATACATTATTCATTACAGTTATATTTCTTGTAACCACTTAAGAACAGAAGTTAATATAGAAACAGAATAAAATTCATTGACATACTCACTTCTGATTAAGGCTAACCTTTGCCAGCAGGCTATGATTAATAATAAATCAAATTAATTCATTTAAAGGAAAACATATTAACATGTTAAACCATTGGTTTTAATGGAAACTAACTGAATACATGCACAATATAATTGCAAATAAATGTAATAGCACCAAAAACAGAACCAAAAACTGAAGAGCTAAGCCAGTCTCCCATTTATATCACTACAGTTTTATTCAGCTTCAGTGGAGAAATTTAAAAATATTCATTTTAGAAGTAGACGAGCACAGGTTGAAAACAAAATATATTTTTATATGCATGGGAATAAACTGCATTAACAACTCTAAACAAGCCCTTAAATATAATTAAATTACATTGTTAATGAAATTAACATAACAATAATACTTGTGGCAATAGAATTATTTGGTTTAATTAACAATCTATGTTAATTTGGGTGGCTAAATATCTTTTTGTGTAAGTAGTACGTTTATAAGAAATATTACAGCAGTCAACAGGTTTTTATCAAAGGATGCTAATTATTCATCTTAAAACATGGTTAGTTATGTTGAAAAGAAGACCGACTATTACTTTTTGGAAGAAAAGTAATATATTTTCTTTACTATTTCTCATAGAAGAGAAGAACAGTGAAACATTTACTGATGTTGCAGAACGCCTCAAGTGCCAGAAGTGACAGTGATAAATTTAATATTGTTATGAATGGGAAGTATTCAATTAATTTCTCAGCTGTGAGGTATCTGCAGTAAAGTATAATTAATTAAAGTAATTAATGATTGTATATGTCCATCATCTAGAAGACAGATTTAGCTATTGTTCAATCCAAGCTGCAATCCAGCTTTCTAAAAGATAAATGCATTTATGGAACAAGGGTAGATTTTGCTAAATCTGTACTTTAAACAGGCTATATTTGATTCTGAGCTCAGAGACTTCCTAACTTTATGGACTATAAGGATGCAAAATCATTAATTTATATATAAAGAAATGAATGATGGGCAGCACCACTGATTTTTATTTTTGTCCTCTCATTTCTGTTCCAAAATAATTTCTTTATTCATTGTAGCTAAATATGCACAAAAGTCCAAGACAGCCACTGCTGTTCTAAAATACTTCTTTATTTATGGCCGTAAAATATACATACGAGTACATGACATTATTGTTATGATTATTATCATTTGAACTGCCAACACTCCCAGCTATGTTCCTGTGATTTACTCCCTTACTTGTGGGATGCCTTTCGTTAGTGTGAAATTTGGTCTGACATTACATATTTATTGACTTGGAATTGATGGGACGACCTTCTCTCCTGTTACTAAGCTTTCAGGCTTAATTCTCCCCAACATACATGTGAATGTTTCCATTTTAACTGTGACACTCTTCTGTATGCAAGCTATTCTGGTACTGAACACTGCTGCCAGATGGCATACATTTCCTCGGGCCAGTCTTTCCTCATATATTTTCCATATAGTTATGGAAATATTTAGCTAGTGAAAAGGTTGTAGAATGTAAAGTAGTGAGGTATTATGCCTTCAGGATATGTAGACAGTTGGGATACTTTTCAATGCATGCAGCAGTGAGAATGTAAGCTTGCTTGGTTTTATTTGTGTAATTTAATGACACCTGAACTGAAAGATGAGGGAAAAAGCAGTCTTTTCAACATGGATGCATAGCTGGTAATCTTAGGGGTGCCACCTTTCTCTGTGGAGAAAACCAGAGAAACTGTATCCCTTGCACCAACCATAGCCCCAACTCTCTCCACCTATTTCCCCACCCTCTTTCCTGTCTATATTATGATGGCAACAAGTATGTCAGTACAAGGTTGAACACCTACTTTTGATATTCCCCTAATTTTAGGTGATCTTGTACTTCTGTGGGTCATGTTAGCAATGCTTTTCATTAAAAAAATGTTAATCTGAGGCTGTATTTTTACAAACACTAGAATTATGTTTTTTTTTTTTTTTTTAGACAACTAGAATAGAAGACATGGACTGGACACTCCAAATTGGCTCTAGACGTGTGTCTGTGCATGTGTGTGCCTTCTGTGGAAGGTTGGGCACTGGACTGCAACTCAACACCATAAAACTCCACTGCCAGTAATGAGTGGACAGGTGATCCACTGTGGCGACCCCTAACCAGGAAAAGCCGAAAGAAGAAGAATACTGCAGTTTGTACAGTGCTTTCTGGAGTACTGGATTGTCATTATGATTTCTAGATTGTCTGGAAAAATACTGGATTTGTGGCAACACTAGGTATACCCTGCTGTGCTCATCTAAATCAGTTAGCATGCATCTTATTTGTTGCAGTGGCATGCTTCATTGCTATTCCCTCTTCTGGAATCTACCTATATATATATATATATATATATATATATATATATATATATATATATACACACATATATATATATATATATATATATATATAGAGAGAGAGAGAGAGGGTACTCCCACTCTGCATGCATATGCATGAAGGGGCTCATATCTGTGCTTGCATGAATGTGTTTTCTTTATCACAATCCTGCACATTCCGTATTTCCCAAGGCTTTATAAATAAGCTACATTTGCAATGTGGAGGAAATCTCTGAACTTGCCTTTTCTTTACATTTTTCAGCTACTGGTTAATATATCTGACAAGTCAGACTGATTGCATGACCAAAAAATTGATTTCTTGTTGTTTTACAGATAATATGTTTTATAATAAAGCAGTCTGCTAATTGTAACTGCATATTGCATGACCAAGAAAAGGGATCCCCTGTTGTTTTAAAGATAATATGCTTTATAATAAAACAATTAGCTAATCATAGCTGCATGTGTGATTAAAATGTATAGGCTGTGTATATGGTTTGCTTGATTGCTATTGTTATGTATATAACTAAGGTGTTTATCTTGCCCTCTTTATATTTTATGTGAATGGTCAATATTTTAAATTTTGTTAAGGTATAGACCCTGATAGCTTAAATAAGTTTTCTTGGCATGTTTAAAGTCAGAGTAGCATAATGTCTATCCATCAAACTTTGTATAATCACACTCAAAGAGAAAGATGATTTTTTTTTGCACCACAATAAGTATTCACAAGGCAGAAAACTATGGCTTCCTTGAGATTGACATTGGCATAGTTTTGCTTAAGCAGATTCCATCACGTTGCATATGGATGTCAGAAAACTCATATATCTAGGACTTTTATGCTAGTAACTGGGACCCTAATTTATTATATACTTACAAGCAACCTATACTTGAGTTGAAGGAGGAACAGGTACTAATGTTATGCAAGTCCCTGATTTTTCTCATTTCTTCATTATGGACTCATGACTGTTGGCCATCTATATTTTTTCTAAAGAACTGACAACAGAAAATATAATTAGCCTTCTTATTTCTGGACAACATTTATTATCGTGATTGGTAAGGAGTCAAAAATGATTAAATGTACAGCCCCAAACAAGGCACACTGCAGCAATCCATTTGCCTGCCTTATATTTGGTTTGTGACTGTTGTTTCCCCATTCCGTGATAAACACCTTAGCAAAATGTAGTGAGCAGAAACCATTATTTGTTATTTCTACCATTCTTAAGACATTAGTTGTTATTGGGATAGGTCTATAATTCACTTGCAGTATTAATTACAATGAAAGAGCCTCAACTCTAATCCCATTAATTTACATCAAAGCTTTATTCCATTTGACACTTCCCATAGTAGCCAAACTACTTGCACACATTTACAATCTATCGTTTACTACAAGCATAGTTCCACAGTAATTCAAGCTTGCTGTTATAGTACCTAGTACCAATAATACCTCCATACGAAACCCTCTGGACTTCAGATATATCTCCACTCTTTACCTTTTAAGAATAGTTTCTGAAACATCCTGCACTGTTAACTAATGAATCCTGTTAACCCCTATGACCTCCTAATTAGTGTTCAGCATTGTGGCATGGCAGGTCTTAATATATTACCAACAATATATATACGATAATAAAATGTATTCATATATGTGGAAGGGTCATTTTACAGAATATATTTTTATCAACTCCAAAAGCCAAATTTCAGCTGTCTTGCAGAATATTCAGAATTCAGAGTCAGACTATACTCGTCATGGACTCCTACTCCAATAGCTTCATTCAGGGTCTGCATTGATCCTCTATTATTTTTTTCTGTTCATTATTGATATTACCCCAGACATTTCCAAAGCTCTAATCCTCTCTATGTAGCTGTATGCTATATAGATCTGGCCCCATTTCCAAAGAAATGGAAAATTAACTTCAAGCAGACTTTTCCACTATGCCCTTTTGGTTTATTAAGAGGATAAAAACAACTTCCTTGCTTTTAGGATCAAACCACAAAATAAAGGAAAACATTTCTTTGTACATTTATGACCCAGGCAAAGCCAGAAACTCAGACTTACAGACTTATTAATATTCAAATGTACTCTTAGAAAATACACTGTCATTCACCCTTCATCCTGAATATATTACATAGAAAGTTACCGATCAATTAAAAGCCTGTTATAGTATATCTAACTGCTTTATACCAAGTGTGGCCTCCTGTACAAAATATGACATCTTCATAACTGTGCTAAATTCCAGGTTTAACATCATAACCTTTCAGATTGCTATTAACAAAATACATATACCCATTAACCTATCCAAAGTTATGGACATCATTGCTTAAATCTTGAATGGGTTACATGGTTTCTTGTAACTGCTAGAGACTCCCTACTGCTTACAGATTTTATATTTAAACTTATATACATCCACTAATGTCATTCACTGGCAAACAAGTTCAGCCACAAAACATCCCAGTATGATCCTTTGTATCACAATGGCAAATCTCTTGGCTTTCTCTACTCCCACGTTGGGTGTGCAATAGAGAGAAATACTTCAGCAAAATTGTGTATGTCACATGAAATTAGAATGCCAAGAAACTATCTTTTATACAGGAAAAAGCTAATAAACAGCCTAAAGGAAAAACAAAAATGCTGCCTCCTTCATGACAACGACTAACGTAATTACTATGCTTATTTATTTCTCAGCATGTGGAGTTCATATTAGTCGCCTGTATATAATTATATAATTAATTCTCATTTACAGTAAATAATTAATTCTTATGTAAATATATGAATAGTTTAATTCCGATCATTCTTGATCAAATAATTGGAATGATTCTAAGAATCTATTCTGATTTTGAAAGTCAAGAGGTGATGGCATAGTTATTATTATTATGAGCTTGAATGGTACAGAACACTATAGTAGGCCTGATACGGAAGCCTACTTTAACTCTTGATAAAAATAAAGGGTTGAGAGTATTTCATCATCCAATGTTTTATTGGCTAAGTTTCTAAAGCTATTTTCAGAAATTCTGTATGAATCACAAAAGCCTTGCTTCTTAAACAGTAGAGAGTGGGACAGTAAATCAAATGATTTGCTTGGATCTTCCTTCATACCTTTACAGTTGGAGCTTGTTAGGAAAACTGGAGCAGCTGAGGGTCTTAGTGCTCTTCGGCTGCTATCCCAAATATTGTTCTTATGTTCATGCGCAACAAGGTAATCAATTATTTCAATGGACTCTGAGTTTTCCTGTAGTCTTAAGCTGGAAACTACCATCTAAAGTCCATCATTTGGAGAACAGTGATAGCTGCAGTTTTGCTTAGCATTTGGAAATTCCCCCATGGCTTGGGAGAGGCTGCATATGTCAGTTCCAAGAAAAGATATAACAATGTAGTAAGCTTTCAGGAGTTTTGATAAAAGAATCTTAGATCAAGTTCTTACAAAGCTGGGAATTTGCTTCAAGTTTGGTTTCAGTGTCTGGCACTGTAGTTTAAAAGGACAAAGATGGTAAGTACCCAAATCATGCTGGTGGGAGAAGAGTTTCTAACTTTGTAGAACTTGAGAACCTAACAAACAAAGAAGTCTGTAGAAATCTGAACAACTCTCCTGAAGGAGCGTTATTTACATTTAAGTTGAAGACTGGTATTTTTCTTTTATTATTTCCTTACTGTGAGATCACTCACTTTTATTACCAACTATTTTGAGTTATGGAGAAACGTCAACTGCTATCTATTAATAAATGTAGCTCTAGCATTACTGGAAAGTTTATATATTTATTATTTGTTAATTTATTTGATAAATCAGAAGGTACAACTGGCACAGAGGCCATTTTCAGCTAAGGCCTAGACTCTTGAAAATAGAATAATATAGAATTGCTTAATTGCAAAGCAACAATTATAAATATAGATGATACTAACTGTAAACTTTTTTATTTATTTCTTGCCCAGGTAAGGACACAGGAGCACTGCCTAGTAAGTGATTTACTTATAGGAGTCACACATTAGGCACACTGAGGTGGAAAGAATCAAACCCTGTATCCTGGACTATAGGAAGCAGTTTGCTAACTCAGCTCACAGACTATAGGTTCAGGTGTATATTTGTTAAAGGCTTTCCCAGCTATGAAGGGTGACATACCCTTAGATCATAACAAACATTCCTGATGGATACTAAACAGGAAAGTGGAGGGCATTTATGTACATACGTATTTGAGAAGTAGGTTGAAGGGCAAAGGGGCAGTAAGGGGAACCACTGGGAGTAATCTGGCCTTTTCTATAAGGCTACAATGTTTCACATTGGATCTGCCAGGTGAGTAAAACAGCACATTTTATTTTAGATTGTTTGGTGCAAAACAGAATTGATCAAAGAGTTTAATTTATTAAAAGGTAAGGCAGATTATAATTTTAAAAATAAATTCCCCAGGATTCAATAAACTCCGTGTAGGCTCCATGCAAAGCCTACACAGAGTTTACATTTGTGCATGTTGGTGTACGGCAAGCAGCAGCAACTACCACCACGCAATCCATATTAATGCTGCGTGCTGTGCCTAAGCAAGGTTTCATGGCTGGTGACAGTGTTGCTGACCAGGAAACCATGTAAGTGAATGCAGACAGAAATTCTGTTTAAAGCAGAGCACCTACAATTTGCAGTTTTGCATGGAATGCAGCAATGATCACCAGTGCTTCACAGAAAGCTGTCAATCTGTTAGTGCAACATATCTGCACTAAGGACAACATAATGTGGGGAAAATTAGTTAGAAATAGGGACATATTTGATAGAGATGTCGTATAGAAATGTGAAACTCAAACATACTTCTCAACCTCTTAGAGCAAGAAATCTGGACAAAGCCATAAATAATGGGGGTACAAAGGGTCAAAAATAGTGACAGATTCTAATATTGCTCTTCCAAACTTAGAATGTTGACAGAATGATAGATTTTACAGTATCATGAATTTTCTGAAGAGCATGATGTTTGAAACTCAAATGTCTGTCCTCAGTTTTTGACTTCAATCTGCAATGACATGCTAATGATTTGCCACAAAACCAAGATTTTATGAGTAAAAGATGAAAGATATGAGATAAAAACTGGACAGTCTGCAAACATCAGGACAGTTTTGAAGTATGAACTGAAATGTATGTAATAATGAGTCACATCATCCCAGTGATATGGCAGAAAGCCACAAATTTGATAAGGAACACATCTGGATATCCTGGGAATATCTGGACAGTTGAGAGGTATGAATGCGAAGTGTATAATCCCAACACAGTACAGGACAATGTATCTACAGTGCAAAGTATTATGATACCCATTTTTGACATTCTGTACTGATGTTGTGTTAATGATCTGCAAGGGGACATGGACTGCCATGTGAAATGAACACTCAGGTGCAGTGCGTGTATTGAACAGGGACACACAGATGAATTATAGGAATGAACAAAGGGAAAGAGGACAGTTGAAACAACATAATGTACAGCAGATAAGGGCATGTAAATAGAGGATGGTTGTAGCAGGAACACCAATCAAATATTTATATGATAGAGCAGGGACACAAGGAGACATAACAATAGGGAGGATGTCTGTGTGAGATAAGCATCATTACATGAATAATGCAGAGGACATCTATCAGGGATCTGACATACAATTAGGGTAGGGTGCATATTGTTAAGTTGTGCAAACTGATATACCTGAATATGAGTGTAATCAGAGTAGAGGTCTCCAGCAAGTGGGGCACTGGTAAAGGCTCATGGAAAACATTAAAAGAACCAACCACAATCATGGACAACATCCAAATAATACCACCAGTAATCCCATGCCCCTGACATAACATATGTGATTTACAGTGATAAGAGATGAGTCTGCACACACACTTGAACAACTATTATGATACATCCACACTCTATGAGGGTAACCACGCACACTGTCCTGGCACTGTAACATCTGTTGGAGGTGTTAGGAGGTACACTGCTATACCTGTATGTGAAATTATGAGCAATACAGGCTAGCTGACTAGTGCACATGGCATATATATATATATATATATATATATATATATATATATATATATATATATATATATATATATATATATATATATATATATATATATATATATATGGCACAATCCACACTGTCACAAATGATATGCCATTAATACTGTTGAACACCTATGTATATAGTGTGTGCCTCAGCAGAAAAGGTAGCATACATGAATCTGGTGTAACAACTTGATTGGTGTTCCCTACCAACAGTCATGTATATTCCACAAAAACAATACCTCCTAGGTATGGACAGTAAGCAGTGTGACAGCTTAGTGTGAGAAAGGTGGTACACTTCACTTACAGATCACTGGAAGATGTGTTAGGGAAGTACATGAAGAAAGGTACATTGTACTCAGTCATTGGTGTGAGGAAGTCTGGGAACCATGAAGTTATTATGGCCTCTGATGTGCATGTCCTTCAGTTACCCAGTACTTGTGTTACAGTCAAGGTAGTAGTCAGCACTGTGACCATATGCTGGTGACCATTCCACTTACCATGTACCCCAGGTCAAATACCTATTGGTCTGATTATAGGGTGTAATGTCCACATTATACTTGGTTTGTGTGTATGTTTTCCTGACTGAACAAATACCCCTCCCCCATGTTTTCTTGTCATTGCAGGTCATGGCTGTGGTAGCAAGTTTTAGTATGTATTGTTACTATCTGTATTATATTTATATCGCAGTTGGAGTCAATGATTGCTAGCAATCTGTAGGCCTTCAGGCAGCTGTTTGGCCGCAGGATGTGTATGTCATCTGTGTTGTTCATCACTTCAATAGTGGAAAGGAAAGGGGCTAGCAGACAGTCCTGATATATGGACCTGATCACTAGAACTGAGATATAGGTCACTTCACACATATCAGCATAGTGAGATGCCATGTATGTGATGCACTGGTCTACCCACTTGGTGATATAGCTCTTTATGGCCACATATGACAATGTTGATTGAATACCTCAGTGCAGATTTATGTCAAATGCCTTGACCTGGTCAAGTTCTACAGGATGATACTGTTATCATCATGTATGTCCTCGCTAACATCTTTGAGAACATCTATCACATGTAATAGACATGATTTAGCATTAACAACTCATACAGGTCTGTTGCACACAGCTGTGTCCATTTAGAAAAGGTACATAATGACATGTTTGTCTACCACACAGTTGAGGAGAGTCAGGGTGTCTCTAAACTTGCATGTATCGGCCACTGTCCCCCCATATCAGATGGATGCATAGTGATGTACACCCTTCTACAGGAACATAGCCATAAGACAGTACATACTGCCTACTGTGATCTGGCCTAGGGTTTTGGCACAATCCCTATGCAGGTATCATTTAAAACCCTCTCTGCTGGGGATTAATTCCTACATAACTAGATGGGTAACCAACTGTCTCACCAACAGAATGCATGTTGTGGCAGTTGGTGAATCAACCTGTACCAGCAGAGCTGCCACCATTGGCAAGCCCCAGGGATCTGTGCTTGGCCCTTCACTATTTCGACTCTATTTCTTGACAGTTCAGGCTAAAGTATATGGCCTTTGGCTTACCAAGTTTGCTGATTCTTGGATACTGGGTGCAGTCATTGAGTCCACCAATGATGATAACATAATACAGAAGGAGCTACCACAGACAAATGATTGATGACAAAGGCACATGATCTGCAAATAAATGCAGAAATGTGCCTGTTATGTTTTCTGTCTGAAAAGTAGAATTCCATGTTAATCACAGCATTGACAACAGTCCTGCTATTCTGAAACCCAGTGATGCAAGCACTGGGAACACATGTAGATAGTCTGAACTTCGACCACTAAGTGTACACACTGATATTGATGTGCACATCATAAGTCATGCCATCATATTCAGATCTTAGGATTGTATGACAGTGCTGTACTCAAACCTCATCAGAACAGTAATAGAGCAGAATGCTCTCTTTTACATGTACCTCACCAGACACATGCAGCAGCTGGAAAGACCTCAGGCCTTTCTTAGCAAAAAAAATAGAGCCTGCAAACCATGCCATGATGTATGTGGATAGATTAAAAGCCATATCACTGTAATCTGTCTTGCATATGGTGAGGTGACATCTGCCTGACCTGTAGGCCATTCTCTAATCCCACCCTGGTGGAAGTACTGCATATCCACAAATCTGATTAGCTGATGACATCAGCAGTGTCTGTTGAGGGGAATATGCTAATAACAGTGCCCTACATGCTGGTGTAAAATGTAAAATGGTCTCTGTGATATCAAGCAAGAACACAAATGCACACACACACACACACACACACACACACACACACACACACACACACACACACACACACACACACACACACACACACACACACACACACACACACACACACACACACACACAACTGCCTGTGTGAGAATAGAAACACTATCTAAGTACACATACTACAGAACACGGTACTACAAAACTCAGTGCTTTACACAAGTTCCACAGCACAAGTCTGACTTTTATAAGAGTGCAGGTCAACTTATAGTACATAACATCACCAGGCCATATGGAAGACAAGATGTTGGGAGGCCTGCAAAAGTTCATAGCTTCATAGGTTTATAGGAGTCTACTAGTCTAATGGTCTTAAGATGTTTAGAAGCCTAGATGTGGAAAAACACAAGTACCTTTATTGAGCATAGTTAGATGATCATGGTTAGCACAGTGATTTTGTGAGTAGCATCGACTGGCCCTGTCCATGAGGGACATAGGTGTTACCCCAGAGGTGACTTTACAATCATCCAACCAGTTGTCAAGGTTGCACTTGAATAGGGTCATTGATGAGCACTGATTTGCATGCAGTGGAAGCCTATTACAGAGGAGTGTCAATCGCTGGGGGATATATCTGTCTGCCCAGCATGTTCTGTTTATGTCAAAGTTTAGGTTGAGAACAATGGAGCATGTAATTCTTGTCCTATTTGATTTGCAGATGTCCAGCATTTCCAGTAGGGCAGGACTGAGACTGCTCTGTAGGCCAGGCATAGGTCACCTCTCAGCAGCCTGCATGATACTGAGTGCAGTGACAGGTCTGTCAGTCTTTCCATATATGTCATGTCTGGAGGCCCTGGATTCTCCCAGTCACAACACTCTGTGTTTTCTCCAATTACTGCAGGTATCTGGTGAGGTACAGATGGAATGGAGCCTTGCACTCAATTAGTAATCTGATAAGGGTAGAGTACAGGAGAGCTATTACCTCCCTTGTCTTGGATGTGATGTCCATATGTATGAGGTGCACAGAGTGTATGTCTCACCACTATGAACAGGTACTGATGACAGTGTACATTGCTATGAATATGTGTTTCCAAGTCTCACAACACTGTGTTTGTGCTTAGAGGGGTGCTATGTATATCATAATTAGCAGGGGTACTTAATTGCCAAAGGGGATAATGAGGCATTGTTTTTTTAAGGTTCAGTCCATGAGTTTGGCACCAATCGTTTATTTGTGTCAGCTCCTTAAGTAATATGTTACCATCACTGGGGGACTCTATATGAGTGCATTCAGTCAACAGTGATCTGCTAACCTGGTAAACCACAGGCCGTCACCCATTGTCTGTGCTTTAGGGAAGTAGTTTCCAATCAGTTGAGGGCCTAACACAGATCCTTGTGGCATTCCCCTGTTAAGTGTTTAGTGATGGAGATGCAGTCCCCAACTTTGAGAGTGTGTGCTTTGTCATTTAGCCAGTTGGCTATCCATCTAGCACTGTATGCCTTAATTCCCAAATGGGAGATCTTCACTATGAGACATGAATGGGGGATAGTGTCAAAGACCTTGGACAACTCACCTTTGGCGGTGTGTCCTGTTAGCCCTCATCCAGGTCTTTGAGGTCAGTATCAAAGAAGTCCACAAGGATCAATTAGCAAGATCTACCCTTGACAGAAACAAAATGAGCCGGGTCAAGTGTGTTGAAGGTCATCTATGTCCCGGTGGATAAGGTCCATTCTGATTCCTTCTCTAGCCTTGCAGATAAGGCTTTTGAGGCTTATGGGTCAATAGTTGTAGTTCTGCATGTTACCAGATTGACGTGCATTGCATATCATACTACACTTGCTGTTATTTTCTGTAGCGTAGGTGATATATTTGTAGAAAAAGTACTGAGACACCAGGGTTGCAGTGCTAGGGGGGTGCGGGTGGTAACACATGGCTATATTGTAAATATGTAACATATTGTTAGATAGGGGCTTCAGTTTGTAATGTTTCCACATGTACATAAAATGAACAGTAAACAACAATAATACATAATAATATTTACTTTGCATAATGAGGTGAGCAGCAGGTTTTTGCAATGGTTGGCAAAGTATATACGCATGTGAAATACACATGGTTGTGCATAGCTAAGCAGTGCACAAATGTGAGCTGCATTGCTAAAGTCTGAGAGTTAGTATTCTGTCTATGAAACACACTGGCTGAGTAAATAACTCTGTGGCACCAGATCTTAATGCACTGATACATTCCTTTTTGGGTCCAGATGGTACTGGGTTTGAATTCAGGTGTAGCTAATACTTTTAGATACTGTTAATTAAACATTAACAATGCAATGACATAAATTCTTTATAGTGCATGTGTTACTGTTTTGGCATAGTGCAGAATGGTTAAGTAGCATTGTGTGGAGGTAATCAAAGCATTTTGCTGCTGCTCACTGCTGCTGTTCTTTGGTGCACTATGTGCACGTCCACACAAACATGGGACCCAAAAAGTAAAAAGGACCTATTGCTTTTTAAACAACTTATGTGAGTTGTGTGAGATTCTGTTTTTTGACCAGATTAAAGTGGTTAAAATGGAGTAGATAGGGAAGTGGCAACATGGAGAGCAAGCAGGGGGAAGAACAAAGGGAAAGCAGTACAGGAACATGCAGGAGAGGTAGGAAAGACCCGTAGCTATCCATTTCTTTAACAGTGTAAAATAAAAATATGTGCAGAGTATTAACTGAATTTGGACTGTCACCTCCACAAAGAGGGGTGACAACAACACAATCATATTGTATAGCCAATTGGACCTAATCAAGCTTGTAAAGACTACATGTGTGCGATGCTATGTATTGGATGCTTTCTTTTATGGGACAGGTGCCCACTTATTTTTTATTTGAGAAAGAGAAGAATGTTAATGAACGGGACTTAAGTCTGGGACAGGTAAGTTGGGTAGGTGAGGAGGCAATTGCAGATAGACAAGACAGACAAGACAAGAGATATGGACTGTGATGGACACAAAATATTGGGGGACACCATGATGGGGGTGAGGGTGGTGACAACCCAGACCCATGGTTGTAAAGCTTTGAGACAGTGAGAATTGAGTCCTCACCCACTGGATTGTCATCACTGTCACCTTGCTCCACTGGTGGCTGGAGTACTTGACATCTTCTTCCCCTCTTCCTAGTACTATGCAACATGAGGGAATTCATTAATCACAACTTTTAATTTGGAAAGTGAAGTAATTAGATGGGTAATGGAGAAGAACTGGTCTATTCTAAAGGAAGATGTTGAGATTGGCAGGGAAATAGAAGAAATACCCATAATAGTGTACAAAAAGGGAACCAGTTTGAAGAGCATGATAGAATAACCTCCATGTAATAACTGTGTAATTATAAAGGCTAGAACTATGAGAAAATGTAGACATTGTCACTACTGCAAGTATATAAAGGTTGGGGAACAGTTTGAGATGAAAGGACAGTCTATTAAAATGCAAGGAAAATTTGGTTGTTCAACAAAAGGCATTGTTTATGCAGCTTTATGTCAAAGCTGCCAAGGTTTTTATATTATGAAAACCAAACGCATGCCCACAGAACAGATAAAACAAATGCTTTGGCTAAATATATATTGAGTTATCCTGGGCATGATTTTAAGTTTGTAGTACTTTGAAAGGTTACACCAAATAGTAAGGGAGGATCTTGGTAAATTTTTCTTGAAAGGAGAGAATTATATTGGCAATTATTTCTTAACGCCAATAGTTGGCCAGGGTGAAATGATTATTCCTCTATTACATGTCTAGTGAAACTGAAGGCTTTAGCTAGATAAAATACACTTGTATGGTTTATGGATCATTTTTTTCTAATACAATCCACATTATTTTATATATTTTAAACTGTTTATGGAAGAACGTAATAGGATTATTAAGTTTGTTGAAGTATAACTGAACTTTAAACTAGCTTTATATGGTATGTATCGCTTTGTTATTATTTCTTTTAAAAGGAAAGGATTGTTGCTTTAAACAAGAATCGATTGGTTGATTCTTAATGCATCATGTGATGTATGATGGAGTGTTTAAAATGTTGTGATACACTGAGTTTTTCATTTGCTGAAATCCTGTAGGTTACGGGATAAAAGCACTTATTTTTTTCCTGGTTTTAGGATTAAAGTTTTTGAAGAACTCCTTTCGTGGTGTTTGACATCCTTTTAGTTAAAAAACAGAAAACAGCAGAACAGAAGAACATTATGCATACCAGTCTTGCTAAGCCTTACAAATACTCTATGCAATTGATACTTACACAAGTGTGGGATGTTCTCATTCCTAAATTCCTCTAACCAACTGAGACTATCCATCTTCCTCCTCTGTAGGTCATTAAAATGATGGCTACATTGCTGTCCAGTGCGCGGTATACCAGTGGCACTGGTTACAGCCTGGGCTAAACTATTCCATACCTCAGACTTATACTGGGAGCCAAAATAGTCCTCTTGCAGAAGCCTTTGGCTGCAGTGCTTTCCTAGGAATCCAATAAATATCCTGGACACCCCACCTCTGTGCCCTAAATCTGTCACCTTCCCCACTAATGCCTGCCATGTCTGCCAGCAGATCTAGAGCAATGGAAACTGATGCTTTCCTGCCATTTCCAGTTATCACATTTACTAGAGTGTGCACACTTGAGAAATGCATTTGCATGATGGTAAGTGGGAAGCAGCAGTGCCAAACAGTGAAGAATGACATAATTGCAATTGGAAGGTTAATCTGTCACTTGGACTTAGTTTGAGTGTTGTCTATTAATGTAGCCTGGAAATATATATTGGAAATGAGAAGGTAACTATTAGGTGAGATAGTTTTGCAGACGTGCACTGGGGGCATAAATGTAATGACCTGGCACATTTGTTTTTACCTTTCTACACTGACAAAATTGCTTTTTACATTGTGGGATTCAAACCTAGGCATAAGGGAGAGCACATTTACTTTCACAGTGTAGATTTTCCATCTGTGACAAAGAGGAAGTACTGCTCAGATATACTCAGGCATCACACATAAATACATGTGACAGTATGAGCTATTACGCATGCCTGTGTGTGACCTGACAAGGTTATTGGATATAGAGGCAGTTGTGTATGTGTCTTAGGTAATTGTGAAGACCTTGCAAGTCCAGATAGCAGAATTATACTTACTGAAATATAGTACATTGTATACCATCAGTCATATATATGATAATAAGTCTGTCAATTAATAAATAAGCATAAATAAATAAATAAAACAATAATATTGTGTCATCCATCATACATATAATTAATATCAGCTCCACTATCTAAGGTGTCATAACTGACACTGAATCTAATAGGAAGTGGAACAACAGTAAAAGTGCATAGAATAACCTATATTAGAACCCAGGACCATGAGTATGAGAGTCCTACACTTACACCTTATACCACAAAAAAGTTGAAATGACAATTGTCTATGTTTCAGTTCATTGCTATAAACTGCAATGTTGCAACAGTAAAAAAAAGGTTGCACACCCTGAACTAGAACTTAGGACCATCTGCTCTGCAGCCCTACACTTGCACCTGCTGCCACAGAACTATTTACATGACATTCCCTAATTTAGTAATCATTGTTAAGGTCTTTATGTTAACCACCATGCAAGACTGCTCAGCGGGTTTGAGCAGTGCCCAACAGAAACAATTAAATGTATCCAGTTTCTATTTATGGCTGTCTGGATCCTGTCTGCATCCTGGGTAGTCCAGTTGTCCAGTTTGCCCTTTGCTGTGGTTCTCTCAAACTAGACAAGTACAGCCAAACCCACTATTCATTTCCTCCATTCCCATGATTGCCCTAAGTACCACACCATGCAAACACTGCCCCCGCTAAAAAACATTAGAAAATCCAAGACAGAAAAGAAACAAAGAAAAAAGGGCCAAGTACTTGAATGAGGAAAATCAATCTGTGACATGCACAACTGGAAAATGATGGTTCACATGGATATGCCTACACAGATCTGAATTTGAACTCTCACTGCAATGAACCTTAAGGACACAGAATGGGTGCCTTATCTTTGCCATGCAGCAACTTTGCAGCAAAGTACTGAAATCATTCCACATGCAACCAATGGCAACATCATCTACGTTAATACGAAACCATACAACTGTTATTTGTATATTTTTTTTATTTTTGGATGTAGTGCACTTAGTGATCACACAAGTTGTTATGATTATTGCTTGCAAATATGCAGCTCTGTATTACCTCTCTGTTTGGTGGTCATTCTTCAGTTATCTGACCAGTAATCTGAGGCATGCAGTGTTTATGCCATTCTATATCATTGGCCTTAAAATGTGTGAGGATATTAACTGGAAATAATATCATATGCAGCTTCCAACAAATGAAGGGCAGGCTGAATGTTAATGAGCACAACCTGTGAATTATTTGTTTCTTGCTTCTTACTTATATTTCCAACTTTACATTTAACATGTTGTAGATCTAACACACCCACTGGATGTAAGGCAGTCTGTAGTGCTGTTGTGTTTTTCTCCTCCCAACCAGTAATCATTCACAGTTGCAATCCATTAACAACAAACACTGAGGGAGTGCCTGTACTATGTTTACATCTCCTACACAAATCCAAGTATTTGGGATTCAGCAGTTCTAATGAGTTCACACCTCATATGCATCTTCACTATACTAACAACCCCGAATCTACACCAGATAAAAAAACAACCATGTAGCTCGGCAAACTGATGGTGAGGAGACTTGTTTATACTGGGAAGACTCCACACATGCTATTTCTTTGGGATATATCTGTACAGAGGGTTACTTAAAAGGTATGCTTGCATTTTGTCAGTTACATGCTACATATGCTGGAATGCATTTAAGAAAAATCTGAAGCAAAGGCTTTTACACATTTATCTGTATGCATTAGTTAGAAGTGGACTGATGGCATGGGCATGTTTGTTAAGTCATTTCACAGGTATATATGATTGCCAATATGTGAAAATGGAATGCTCTGTGATAAATATATACAAATGTTTCAGGGACAGTTCCTTTGATAGCACTTTTAACATTTCAAAGATGGTTTGTTAGCACAATGTGTCATTTGCTTCTTCTTTGGGGGGGTCAAAGATGTGTTACTGGTGTGGCCCAAAAAGGATATGTTGCTATTGTTACTCTCCTTTTTTTACATCCAACCTGTTATTTGTATTTCACATCTCTAGACTGTTTTGTGTTTCTTCTGTGGGTAATACTAAGTGGCTACCTTTTCTGTTTTATCTAGGAATGGTTATTTTGTAGTTATGCAATACTTATGTGTATTACCCTTCTGGTGTCTTTTAGAACACCTAAGTGTATGCCACCAAGCATATCAATCCTTGGAGACCCCCCCCCCCCTTTACTGATGCTGAGAATCAGGTGATAGTGGATGCCTTTAGGCAACATGGGGCCTACCTGCCTGAAAGGGGACAGGGAGATATGACACGGAAAATACAAATGTGGTGCTAGATTATGGATGATGTGAATATCGTGGGTGGCCATGGCAAGAGACATTAGCAGGTGCTCCACAGGACCACTGACATGATCACATCTGCATGGAGGACAGCAGCTGCAGTGGGCCATGACCAGATGGTTACCAGGGGAGGGCCTGTTATGAAGGTATCACTTACAATAAGTGAATGGTGCCTAGCCACTGTGACGGATCCAGATATCTCCCAGCAGACTGTAGAACAGCATGTACTGGATTTTGGTGCCACAGTGTCAGGGATTGCAAGCATGTCCCAGGAGGCGCTTCCAGGTAGGCTTTGGTATCTCAAAAGTTGAATACTATTGTATAGTAAAACATTTGAAATCAGTACATTACTTCTGCGTCGCGTGAATTTTTGTGGGGGGATTGAAGATAGCTGCAGTTAACAACATATTCTGATTAATTAGGTTAGGTTGGAGTTGTCAGCCAAGTTCTTGCGAAACTATAGTTAATGGACCTATAAAGGGGTAAAATTATTACCCCCTGTGTTATTATTACTATTACTATTATTATTGCCCTTACATTTTACTTAACTTCTTCCAGGACAATCTGGATTGTAGAGGAGAGCCTTATCTGCAGATGGTAAGCCAAATATTTTTATGTCAGTACTGCTGAGCAATTTAAATAAATATTTTAGTGTGTGATGTTGATGTCTGGCCTGTTGTGTGTATTTCTGTACTGTCTGTAATACTGGCACCATTGTACACTTCTTAGCATATACGGACTACAGTAGTGTAGATATTAATGTTTTTCTTGTGCTTGTTCCTTTTTGTCACTGGTGATCATGACAGTGGAAGTATGGACCCTTTCCCACCTGATGTCAGTGTATCAGCAGACTCTGATGATGATGGTGACCAAACAGAGACACAGACAGGGGGTGCAGAAGTTGAATCTGACACTGAAGTTGACATACAGCCATCCCCTGCAATTCCATTGGACAAAGCCAGTAGGCCTATGCCTCCCCATTCCAGTGAGCCCTCAGATAATGGACAGGTGGTCCATTGATTAAGGAAGTGTGGTTACTGTGGCTTCAGTGCCTGTTGAGTCTGGCCGTAGCCAATGTATGGGTGAGGTTCCATACAGGAGTGTTGTTAGAGGTGCTCAGAGGAGGCCTGCTGCCCCTCCTCCACCTGATCCAGGTGTCTCTTCCCGTGCCACTCAGTGTATGTTTAGGGCCATCATGGAAGTACAAACATGTTCCCATAGGAGCTCCAAACAAATGTTCAGGGTTGTAGATGTGGCACAGGATGACATGTGTAACTGCCTCCACCATGTTGCCGATTCAATGGATCAGATAAGTGACACATTGTAATGATGGGTGTCTGTGATGGAATGAGGGGTGTTTGTCATTGAATGAGCATAGTTTTGTGATAGAATGTCTGCTGGGAAGGGAATGGCATCCTCTTGGGTGTAGGTCAGCCACATAATCTGCTGATAGCCAATTTGGCTGTGCCCGATCATCATCCTATAGTGGCAGTACTTCCACTGCTGTGTCAGTGGGTGAGCTGTCTACACCCAGACATGGCAGGCCATGGGGTTGTGGTCTTGGGTGTCCCAGTAAAGAGGGCTTCTCCAGCAGACATCAGTCACATTCAGGTGGCAGCAGTACATCTGACTGTGGGCATGGACATGGCAGTCAAACTCCTGACAGAGTCAATTCTCATGGTTGGAATGACAACGATGAACTGCCACCTCTGCAATGCATGGCTCACACCTGTCTGACATACCAAGATGTAAGGCTAGCACAGAGCTTGGCTGTGTTCATGCAGACACTCACACACCATTTTCATCTACAGACAGACAGACACTCAACAGCTACATGTTTCAGCCATGCAGCTTAAAACTCATTTTGTCTCACTGGCCATTTGTTGGTTTATCCAAACGTCTGGTTGTCTTTCTTACTCACACACACTCACTGATCTTTTGTGTCTGCCTAGTCTTCCTGTCCTGCCCACACAGCACCCTATGCAAGTGATGATAAATGTGCCATATCCTTGTTCATATTTTGGATTCAGGGATACATAAGCTTGTGTCTGATGCTCAGGGTGGATAACTGAATTAATGCTTATCATATTTGTATTTGTGGTGTTGAAGTGGTAATTCTACCTTTGACTTATATTGAACTTAGAAAGTTAGACTGTTGATAGCATCAAAATTTCACAACTTCATTGTGAATGATCTTGTGAGGACTGTGAAGTCAGAAACTACAATGTGCACCATTACTTTCTAAAGTCTCTCTTTAATGATTTTCCAGTACAAACCTATAGTGCTAAACTGAGGGAATGCAGTGATCTAGTAACTTAGTAACTTTAGGGATGATGTATGGGTTTCCTGGTTCATGGTAGGGGACCTGTAGCTAGCAAGAATATGGTAATGGATTTTTCCTATGGTTAGTTGGACATGGAATAGCTCAAGCATGTCATATTGTTTGACCAGCTTTGAGGTGTGCTTATTCTTTATGTATATAGATGCACTTCTGCCTTTTGTTCTTTCATGTTTAGTGGGTGGTCGGAATGCATGAAAGGCATTATATCCATGCACCACCAGAGTGCTTTCCATGGCTTTGTACCATGTTTTAGTAATTACACAGAAATCAGCATCTTCCAGGGTGAGAAGAGCTTTCAGGGCATGCAGGTTCTTGTTTAGGGTCCTAGCATTGATCAGTAACACATTTAGCTTATCCTGAGTATCTTTTGCTATGTTGGAAGGTTTGTTTGTTTGGCAATGCCTAAAAAAGTCAAAGTCAAAGTAAACTTTATTGTAATTCAGACCCACACAACAGAGTAAACTGAATGAAATGTCATTGCTTCAGTTCAAAATGCAGGCAGCTTATATAAAATAAAAGAAACAACATGATTATTTAACAACAAAGTAACAGCAAACACCTCATACAAATACAAGAAAGAAACATGACTAACAACACAGTAGCAGTAGACAGTTGCCATGACATAGGTTATTTCTTCATATAACTAGCAAAAGCACTCAATCAATATTGCACATGTAGATATTGCACTGAATATACGACTTAATTATTCAGTTTGCAAGGAATGTTGTCTTGCCTCCTGATTATTGCACAGCAGTAAGATAAGAACCAGCCTAGCTATTGAACCATTTAGAGCAATTGCATTAGGTATTGCACAGAGAAATTTTCCCTTCAGCTATGTAAATGATTGATTTGATGTCCTACCATTGTGTATGTTACTAGAGTTCAACTGTCTGATGGCTTGTGGAAAGAAGCTCCTGCTAATTCTGGATGACTTACAATGCATGCTGCAGTATCGCCTGCCTGAAGACAAGCAGGAGAACAGTCCATGAGTAGAGTGATTGAGGTCATTGACAATGTTTCTGGCTCTGCCTAAACACTGAGCCTCATGCAGGTCCTGTAAAGATGGGAATGAGGGCCCTATATTCCACTCCGCTACCCTCACCACACTTTGGAGAGCCTTGCGGTCCACAGCCTTCCAGTTCCCATACCAAAGTATGACATTGCTTGTCAGGGTGCTTTTGATGGTACCTCTATAAAAGGCCTTGAGGAGAAGGTAAAAGGTTTGCTTTCCTCAGCCTCCATAGGAAATGTAGGCACTGTTGTGCTTTCTTGACAATGTAGTTAGTATTTGTCGACTATGACAGGTCCTCAGAGATATGCACCCCCAGGAATTTGGTACTCTTCACCATCTCCATTGTTTCCGCTTTAATTCTGAGTGGATGATGTGCTTCTTGGTCTTATTTATGTTCAGGGCCAGGTTACTGATGTCACAATAGTTGATCAGATGATTCACCTCCTCTCTGAATGCTGTTTCATCACCATCATGGATAAGATCTACTACTGTGGTGTCATCCACGAACTTGATGATCCTGTTCGATCTGTGCCTGGTGATGCAGTCATCTGTCAGCATGGTGAACAGCAGTGGGCTTAGGACACAACTTTGAGGGACTCCCATGCTCACTGTTATGCTCTTTGACTTGTTTTTACCCACACATAGTTTTTGGGGGTCTGTCAATGAGAAAGTCCAGTATCCAGTTACATAAGGGGTGCTAATGCCCAGCTGGACCAGCTACTCTATCAGATGTTGTGGAATGACCATATTGTTGGCAGAGTTTAAATCAATAAATAACATCTGAACATAACAGTTCTTGTTTTCCAGATGTGCCATGGATTTGTGAAGTGCTAATGAGATGGCATCTGTTATGGAGCGATTGGATCAATAAGCAAATTGAAGTGGATCCAGTGCTGCAGGTAGGCTTGATGATAGATAGTCGTTGATCAACCACTCAAAGCACTTCATTACCATGGAGGTGAGAGCAACTGGACGGTAGTCATTTAATCTTGTTGTGTGAGACTTCTTGGTACCAGTATGATTGTTGTATTCTTGAAGCACTTGGGTACTGTGGCCTGGCACAGAGATGTGTTGAATATATCTGCAAGTATGGTTGGCAGTTGAGCAGCACAGTGTCTGAGTACCCATGCCTGAATGTTGTCAGGACCAGCTGCTTTCCTAGGATTTACTCAGCTTATGGTCCTCTGAACATTTGCTGGTTTGAGGGCAGAGCACTTCATCACCTTCTTTGAAGGGGAGTTTTATCGCCACAGTATTGTTTCCTTCATCAAACCTGCTGAAGTAGATGTTAAGCTCATTTAGGAACTCAGTGTTTTCATCACATTGAGAGGAAATAGGCCTGCAGTTTGTTATAGCTTGTGTTCCTTGCCACAGATGCTTGGAGACCCTCAGGTCAGAGAAGTGACCTTTAATTCTCCAACTGTAGGCACACTTTGCCTACTTTATTCATCTGTTAAGTTTTGTCCTGGCCTCCCTGAGGGTGTCCTTGTTCTTTGATTTGAATGCAGAATTCCATGCTTTCAGGAGCTGATATACCCCACTTGTCAGGCAGGGTTTCTGCATTGCTCATGTGGTGATTCTCTTGGTGACTGTCACATCACTCACACACTTTGAGATATAGTCCATCACAGACTTTGTATACTCCTCTAGGTCAATGTGGTGATTCACTGTAGCCGCCTCCTTAAACATATTCCAGTTCATGCTTTCGAAGCAATCCTGTAGTAATGAGACTGCTCCCCCTGGCCATACCTTTACTTGTTTTTTTGATGGTTTACTTCTGTTTAACAGTGGTTTGTGTGCAGGAACTAGCATAATGGCAAGATTGTCCAGGTTACCCAAATGCAGATGGGGTACTTCCTTATAAGCTAGTTTTACATTGGTGGAGATCTTGTCCAGTATGTTCTTCCCTTTGTTATAAAGTACACATGGTTCAAGTTACTCAAATGCAGATGAGGTGCTGCCTTATAAGCTAGTTTTACAATGGTGGAGACCTTATCCAGTATGTTCTTTCCCCTTGTTCAAAGTTCACGTGCTGGTGGTAGTGGGGTAGTACAGATTTCAAGTTGGCTTGGTTGAAGTCATCTGCTGTTGTGTAAGCAAACTCTAGATTCATGTTCTGCATATCATTTATGGTCTGGTAAGGTGTGGCCAGAGCCTCATCAGTATTGGCACAGGGAGGTATGTAAACAGTCGTGATGCTCACACCTCTAAACTTCCTTGGAAAGTAGAAGAGTCTGCATTTTAGCGACATGAACTCAATGTTCTCAGAGCAGTGGGTGGTAACCAGCTCACAGTTGGTAAACCAGTTTTTGTTTACGTAAATAGAAACACCTCTTCCTTGAGATTTACCATGGAGGGACTGGTTTCTATCAGCTTGAAATAGTGTCATCCCATCCACATAGATTGCACTGTTATTTATACTGGAGTTTATCCACATCTCTGTGAACACAAACAAACAACTGTTTCTCACCTTACTTTTTGTGGAGCACTCCAGCCTTATATAGTCCATCTTATTATCCAGAGAGTGAACATTTGCTAATATCATAATGGGAAGTACAGACCTAAGAAGGTTAGCCTTGAGTTTGGCAGTTAGATCAGCCCGAGAACCTTATTTCCTTGATCTTTCACATCTATTCCTTTTTATACACATCCTCTGAGTGGTGAAGGTCAGGTTTATTTGACTGATACATTTTTGGCCATGCTTTATTATAATTCCCAGCTCATGGAGTTCTTGGAGTGTAATAGGCCTTATAGGCCTATCTAGCATCAGCCCATCAAACATACAGCAAGGCAAACTTAAAAATCAAATTTCTAAGAGTCTATCAGCATTATAACTTAGCATATGCATACCTTCAGTATTTGCCCCTGATTCTGTTTTTTCCATTTTTTGATTTCGATGTACAACAAGACAAATAATGCATATTTCTCTGTTGAGCTTAAGTAGCTGCTGCCACACAAGGTGCCACCATTTTTTTTAGAAGGGTGGATAATGTTTTGAATATCTGAAAGCCTAGAGTTGACAGGTGAAGACCATCCCTGGCAAAGCAGCGTGACCTGTCAGTCTTGTCTTCCCAGGTTGATGAACCCCTTTAGAATGACACCAGTAACTAAGTCAATTCTTAAAGTTGATCATTTTATGCTGGTATTGTGGCATCATCCTTGGAGACAGTAGAATGCTTCTCAATGCTAGGCTCATACCTGCCTGTGACACTTATTCTGAGAGCTCAATCATGTCTATCTTCACATAGTCCAAAGAGGTATGTCTCAGGTCATTCACGGTCACATAGAGTATAACTGTGTCATACTGGTACTTAGGGGGTAAGTGACCTGAGTACTTGCATGATCTGGTGAATCCTAGCCCCTGACAAGCAACTAACTGTAACCTTCCATTTATATAGTCTGATTAGAGGGACATCAATGTGTCTCACAATGGGATCTCCTTTTACCAGAATATTGGGTTTTGGAGTGTTTCATCTTATGAGCTTGGTAGCTGAGACACAATGAGATGTGGCTTTATGTGTTGTGATGGGAATTGTCTTGTCTGTGTACATGTGGAGTTTCTGAGGACTGCACCTGAGAGGTCTTTGAGGTTTGAGTAAGTTGCATGTGAATACCTCCGCATATGTGGGTCTATGTGTGTGACCCTTTGTGGGTAAAGTGAGTGATGAGTGTAATTCACTGACAATCTGTTTTTTGTGTCTGTATGTAAGAGTCTAGCCTCCAGTGTCAATGTGTAACTACATCTATAACATACTATATTTGTCTGTTTATGAATTAAGTGGCTGTCAGTGTACATAAGGTAATTGTTACATTGCATCAGGATACTCATATCCACCAAGCTGGGTGCAGAGATAGCAGGAATGTGCCTACCCATGATTGCAGGTCCTAATGTGTACTTTTAAGGATAGGAGTGGAGGGTGTTTGTAACTGGATGAAGGAAGAGAGCTTATTTGGATTAATCTGCAGCTAACCTAACCAATGATGTTGCTCGGTCCCAAATCAGATGATCTCTGAGTAGCAGTAGTCCTACGATAAGTAGCACAGTCAACTTTCACAGGTATAATAAAATAAATGTTTCTAGATGCTTGCATCTGTACAGAACACTGGCACAGCTCTGTGCAAATATGCCAAATTTATACCAGCACTGGAATACAGAAACTGACTATTGAGCCCTCTGGCCAATAAAACAACTTAAGAGTACTTTGTGTGCTTTTCAACTCAGATAGAGCAAGTTAACACCTACTGCTACTAGATAAATAATCCCTGCCCTCTTAATGTAAAAGCACAGTAAGAGTGTTCAGAGTGAAATGCTGCCACAAACAAATGTAAATATACAGATACTGCAGTGTACGTTAAACAGCTTATAAAAGTGTGATTATACATTAAAAGTACTTAACTTTATAGAAATGAGCTAAGAACCACTCAATTGTGCAGAATTTTTAAAGACACTAAAAACAAGGTAAGCTGATAATAAGCCCTCCAGCCAATAAAACAACTACTTGTAGGAATGGAATCTCTAGTGTGTTTCTCCAACCTATACAGACCAGGCTACAACCCACTGCCACTAGATGGACAATCCACTGGCATTTTGGTGTAAAAACACACTATTTTATCAAATATCTAGCTAGATAATTCAGAGCAAGCAAATCAGTAGAACAGGTAATAACAGGCAAAATGCACTTTTTTTCAAAATAAGCATAAGGAAAGGCAAACAATTCAAGATATAAACCTCAATGTAGAATGGGAAGAGCTTATAAAGCTCAATTTACAGTAAAGGTGGGCAGCTTAAATTCATGAGGTTTAAAAAGCAGATCAAAGAATGTCAATGTGAGTGGGAAAAATAAGTAGCAGAGAGTCACTAACAGTGCTTGAAGTTTTTTGCAGATCTTGAGTCTTATCAGAAAAGACCACAAAATTCTCTCTGTATTTAAGTATCAGACAAGAAACAAATTAACCAATGGGGAAAAGCATGTGAAATGTGCAGCCTATGTAATTTAAGTTTCTATCTGCCACAAAGAACAAAAACACCAGGCCAACAAAACAGAGCAGGTAAAACAGAAAGCAGCTCTATCAGTTTAAGCAAATAACAGACAAAAAAATGTAGATTTACTTTCCTCATCCAGTAGAGAGTCATTAACAGTGCTTGATTTCATCAAGGGCAGGAAATGCCTACTCAGCCTGGTGGACTTCTTTGATGAGGTTACCAAAGCAATGGATGAGGACAAAACAGTTTACACTGCCTACTATGACCTCACCAAGTCATTTGACACAATACCCCACTTGGGTATTGTTAACAAACTCAAGAGGTAAGTATAAACCCTTGTCACCTGCTCACAAACAGGACCCAGGAAGCTAAAACTGAGGAGTCCAACTCTACAAAGAGACCAGTCACAAGCAGAATCCCTCAAGTATCAATCCTGGAACCACCCTTTTTGGCATTTACTTCTCTGTCAGTGGCCTTTGGATGATAACATTTGCAGATGATTGCAAATTAGGAGCCATTGTAGAATCCCTCACTGACACAAATGTTCTCCAAGAAGGACTGACACAGACAAATAACTGGTGTCAGAATCATGAACTAAAATAAAATATCAAGAAATATATAACAGTATACTTCAGGAAGTCATCGACCTCTGATAACCATCATATTAATAACATGACCCTAGGAGCTGACCAATAATCAGGGACCTAGGAACACACTCACAGACAGTAATATAGCCTTTGACCATCATGTGTCTACAGCAGTGAGGAAATCATTCTATGTTGTGCAACTTATAAACAAACGTATGGAATCTAAGTTCAGGGAAGTCATTGTTCCACTGTATTTGGCATTCATCAGACCCACCACTGAATGCAACACTCCCTTTGGTATGTACCTATCCAGGCACATCCAACAATCAGAATGGCCACTGTGGTCCCTCACTAAAAGAATACAAGGCATAAGCAACATGTCTTATACAAACTGTCTTAAGTCTCTATTCCTGTATTCTGTCTCCTATAGGCTGTTGAGGGGGGATCTATGCCTGTCATACAAGGCATTCTCAGGCCCCACCCTGATGGGCCTCCTGCATATCTGCAAAACAAACTGCACCAGAATTACACATTCTAAAGATTTAAAGATTGTCTTTGATATAAGTAGGACCTGCTTGAGAAACAGGTATGTCTTGCAGAGACTACCACTTTTCTGGAAGAGCCTCCCTATTCATGTGAAGGTGAGTTCCTCCCTAACCCAATTCAAGTTGGACCATTGGATGGGGAACAGGAAATTCATCCCTGGTTTGGCACCTATGTCACTAATGGACATAGACAGCCTGTAAATGGTTCATCTCCAAGGCCCCTGATTGTAAATATGTTATCTTCTAATCCCCTACTTACACTTATCAAGGGTACTAGAACTTGTTAGAAATGTAGGATGAATGGATATGCTTAAAAAGGCCCTTGTGGTCATTAGCCTAGTACACACCCATGAACCTACAGACCATATAGACATTCTACTTTAAATAAAATGGCTGAGTTTCTTTAAATCAAGAGATGTATATTGAAGAGATACTGTCCAATGCAGTAGAAAAGACTGCCTGGAAAAGGTCATAGCTTCAGACATTTGAAGCAAGTTTCATGAGAAGTGGATATTAAGAATTTCTGGCAAAACGGTAGAAGGGCAGATTCAGGAGAATTTATTTTGTAAGAAGAAAAGGCCATTGACACATCACTGATCACTAACTATTCAGGAAATAAATTTGACAACAAAAATGAGTCCAAACATATTGCAGATAATAAAGTTAAAAATGGTATGCTTGCTATACTGAGCAGCTGGGTGAGGGAATTTGCTTTTACCCCACTGTTGTGCAATCTTGGTGTAAGTATATATATTTAGAAGAGGTTATTGGAGTGCTGGGTTGTTTGCCCCATGAAAAAAAATGAATTATACTTTTGCTTATTTTCAATCATTTTAACACACACACACACACACACACACACACATAAATATATGCATATATATATATATATATATATATATATATATATATATATATATATATATATATATATATATATAGGTCCCTATCAGTTTACCAAATTAACATGACTGAAATTTAAAAGTACAAAATGACAACATCAAAACCTTAGAATAATGAACGTTCATAAACATAAAATTGGAACTTAGAAGACCAAACCAAAAGCTAATGATGTTATACATCCCTTTTTTTTAAACCATGAATTTGAATGGAGATCATAGTACAGTGAGGATCGTGACATTGTCTCCTTTCCCCATTGTAGTGCTATTTTCGAGTTGTTATATCTAATTTTTAGGTGGTGTGGGGGGGGGTAGGGAAAAGGTTGCAGTAAAATTAAATAGAACAGTACGTTCATTATTTTACTGAAATAGTTGCCAGCTGAAAAGTGCTCCATGCATGCAGTAGTAGATGTCATTACTCACAGTGTAAATTAAAGGGAGAGATGTATGTTTCCTGCGAGTGTTTTTTATACATGTAAAAGAGTACTGGATTAGATGTGTTTGTTTCGGTCTTCTAAGGTCCGATTTTGTGAAACTTTGTTGTTCTGAGGTTTCAATGTTTATCATCTCATTCTTTTCAGTTTCGGTCATATGTTAATTTGGTAAACTGACATAGATCCATGTTTATATATATATATATATATATATATATATATATATATATATATATAGATAGATATATATATAGATGCAGTATATACATATGTATGCATACTGCACTGAATTTATACTTAGTCTGTTGACTTGCTACTAAAAACTGCTTTAAGTTCTTTGTAGCTTGCTACATGTTTTATTTTTATAGTTATATGTATCTTTTTTATCTTAATTACACACATCTACTTACAATTTGGCTAAATTACTATGGTTTTATCATTAAGTCTGGTTACATACATAATCATTGCTCTGATTTATGTCATAGGTCCATTAAATTGTACTACATTTCCTAAGTGATTTTGCATGATATTTTCAGAGCAGTTTTTATGTTTTTTTCTCCGTTTTATGGCTATATTGCTGCAGTTTTTGTTTTTATTCTCCTTCTTTATATTGTGGTTGAGCTGCTTAATATTTGCAGTGCTAAAGTATTACAATAGTTTCAGTGCAGTAGCCTGCTTGTAGGCTTTGCATTTTACATCAGGCCCCCCTTCATTACTTTTGTTAGCTTTAATCTTTTTTGTTTCAATATATCTGTTTCAAGGTTTTATTTTGGTTTGCACTTCAAGTAGGCAATATAGATATTCTTTATTATTCTATTAATTCTATGGTAATACCTCTCACCACTTAATTCCTCATGTGTATTGTGATTATTATAATGAACAAAACATTAATTATTCTTTTATAGATAAGACATTCATCTAGGTATTATTTGTAGAGCTGTGACATTTAAATTTACTGTATTTCAGTTGCAACTTTTATTGTATTTTTTCTGCTAAGCTTATTTGAATTATAGAACTTTCAGTGTGGAATTTTTGGAAACCATTAAAGCTGTTTTACTGTGCATTTTTTTCTTTTAGATCGAGATCTACATCTTTAATTGTTTGTCTGATGGATACCAGAGAATGAATAATGTCCTGCTTTGGTGCACACGTAATTTGAAATGTGGAGTGACAGCTATAAAATGTTTAGCTTTTTATACTGTAGAATTTGGATTACACTTTAACAGTTTAAGTTCCCATGTAAAGTTGACATTTTTCACGCATATGTATAAAAGCATTTTTGCCTTTTCATGGTATCCTTTAAGGCTGCAGTGAAATGATGATCTATTTCTTTTAAATTGTCAACTCAGTAAAGTTTTCAGCTCTTCTAAGTGGAACCTTCTGCTCTAAGCAACAGGCTGAGTGTCTTACAGAAACTGATCTCTGCATATGCACAATCTATGCTCTGGCATCTACAACTACTGACATACAAAGTAAAAACTAGAAGATGTAATCTGGCAGGCTGAGTCAGGGTTGTATATGAAATAAACATTTGCTTTCTTAGCAAAACTTTTTCTATTACTCACCAAAGATGCTTAAGTTGGAGCAGTGGGAGTTGTGGGGAAGGGGATGTTGCACCACAGGTACGTAGTTCTATATGGTTAAGCTGTTCTAAAAACAAAAGACGTGAACCCAGTCCACTGAAATGAAAAATTAGAATGGAAATGAAACAAAAGCTAGCACAATAAAAAAAGAAACAATTATCACAAACCTCTCAACTGTCCAGATTGTTGTAGAATGTCCAGATTTTTGCCTTGTATTTTGTTCTATTCCTCATAAAATCTGTGGTTTTCTGGCAAAATAAATAAGTGCAGATTTCTGAGTTTTAAGCTTCATAGCCTTCAGAAAATGCATGCTAACACTGAATTTATTACTCTTTCTACTTTCTACATTTGAAAGAGCAATACTTAAACTTTGTCTCTGGTATTAGACCTCCCCCCATTATTTTTGGCTTTATCCAGATTTCATGCATTAAGAGGTTGAGAGGTATGGTGCAGGTATAATAAACAAAATAATTGACACAAATAGGTACACTTTAATCTACATTAACTAGACCACAATGCCTAGGATTGTGGGATTGCCCATTTCAAATATAGCAAGGTTCAAGCTGCTAGTTTCCAAAACAACTCTGTGTTAGACGTCCTTAGTTTTTCTTACTCTATACTTCCTCATATATGCTGATTGCCTACACGGATTAAATAACAACCAGGTTTGCTGTTCCATAACTGAAAATTTTCTATCAAATCTTTGCAATAAATGAGTCATTACTGCTGTACATATCACCTTCAAGGTCCATTTAAATGACTTTTGACACCATTATGGGCAGCACCCACTGGGTTAAGAGAAATGTATCTCTTGACTTCATGTAGAACAAATGTAACAGACTGAGGTTCCATCATTATTAATGAATCCACTCTCAATGGATTATATTGTGAAGTTGAAGACCAATCAAATATATGGACAAACAAACTTCTTCATTTTCTGAAGTGCACAATGGTAAACTGAAACTCACTTGGAGGATACAGAGCCCACAAGATAACTCAGAATCAAAGAGTAATCAATGCTATCCCTCTTGGTAGAGATTGGAGACAGATATATACAGCCAGGGTCATCTTGATGAATAATTCTCCAAATGGCTAAGGAATGCAGTTCCTTTATCTTATTTAAAAATATTTGAGATTTAGTAAGATGCTCTGATCTTGTATCTGCCCTATTTAATACAGAATCTAATGAGATATTAAAATCACCTCCTATAATAAGTGGGCACTGGTAAAGAATAAAATAATTCATTCCATGTAGGACATCTAAAAAAACAGGCATACCATCATTAGGCTCATGTATATTTGCTAAGCACGAACTCCATGAAAGTGTTTGCATGTGCAGTATTGCACACTTGCCTTCTTTATCAGTCCTATTCTCTTTAACACTTTCGTGACAAACTTCTTACTAATGAAAATTGCAACGCCCCTTTTGGAGGTAAAAAGCTAAGCTAACACATGTTGGTCCTTCCAAAACAGAGGTTAAACAGCTCCTCTGTCATTTGACTATATTAAGTTCCTGCAAAAATAAAACACCCCAACCTTCTTAGTTTACTATTTCTGCAGAGTGCTCCTTTGAAGTTTGAATGCATGTCCTCTAACAGATATGGCCAATAATCAAAGCTGATGATCTATTATATATAATAATAACCATAATTAGCAAATTGCATTAATACTAATGATTTCAAAAGGAAAAAATAGGGTTCTATTAAACACAATGGAACAAAACAAAAAGCAATAAACTAGTGATGTAATACCCATTTATCAAATTATCAAGGTAAGCACAAACTTGTAAAAACACAAAAAATGGATGGTGAAACAACTAACCCAAAGAAAACCAATTTATTTAGCACTTTCATCCATTCAATGCACAGGACTTCTTCCGAATAAAACACCACATCCCTCTACAAACTTATATACTTACAAAACAGCCTTAATAAATGCCCAATTAAAACACATCTTTGATTATTAAAGCAACAGTCCATTTCCTTACTCAATTATATAGACACATATACAACTATAATATAAAAACTCTACTTATACTAATGCATTTTATAAAAACATGATTAATAAAAATAAGTTTATATATATACATAGTAGCCTTTGATTGTAATACACTAGAAATGGAAATAAATTAATTTATACTGGGAAAGCAGTTAGCTCTAGTTTTTAATTGTCATTTACATTCCATAAACTCTAGGAAGCCCTCCACAAGACCTACTCTCTGGCCCAAGGCTGCCATATCAATAACACAAAATCTGAAACTATGTCCAGCATTCTGCACAATATGTTTATATAAAGCATTTCTTTCATCTTTCTTTGCAATATCATAGTTGTGTTGGTAAACTCTTTTCTGCAAACTTAGTTTTACCTGTATAGAATGCGAGACAACATAAACACTGGAATAAATATATCACCATTTTGCTCCAACAATAAGACCTACAATGAAGTTTAATTGTCCCATATCCTTCCACTATCCCTTCTCAACATTTAAGGATATTGGGACACTGTGAACATTGTCCACACTTCACCATTTTACTAGATCCTTTCACTGTCAGAGGCCTCTCAAGTAGTGTCTTAAAACAAACATCCTTCCTATAAAAAAACAATGGTTTTCACCCACATATTTCACATATTCCGGACCGATCCGAACAATTTTCCAATTAGATTCAACTATTGCTTTAAGCTCCTAAAAATTGCCATTAAATGTAATAACCACATACATAATAAATGTCATGTATTGATCTTGTATATTGCTTAAGGCTGCTAGAGTACTGCAACCTGTACCTAAAAGATGGATAAAATGCTTTACTTCTCTTTTCACCCTCACCTCATTAAAGATGTTTAATAAAAAATTCTCAGGATATCCCCTCACTTTAAACATATTAAACAATTTATCATACTCTTTATTAAATTCCTCTTCCCCAGTAATCATCCTAGCCAACCTCACACATTGTCCTTTCACTAAGGCTTACTTCTGGTGGCTAGGATGCATGCTATCAAAATGGAGGCAAGTATTTGAATAAGTCGGTTTGTGATAAATTGTAGACTGGAAACAATTCTTTGACATGTTAATCCAAATAGTAAGGTCTAGGAAATTAATTGAATTACCTTGTACATCCATAGTAAACTTAAGAAAATCTGTAGTGGAATGTCAATAGTCATAAAATTCATTTAACCTCTGCTCACTGTCTTTCCAAAAGAATATCATATCATCAATGAATTTTCCATACAGTACCCAGGAATCTTTAAACAGGGAATTAACTATGTAGTTTTGTTCTCAAAATGAAAGTACTGCATTTGCAAACATGGGGGCACAAGCTGCCCCCATAGCTACCCCTTTCTTTTGTCTGAACAATTGTTTTTCAAATACTAAAACGTTATTCTCTAATACCGTTGTGATAATGTTTCTCATTATCTCAGCTTTATTCTTGTCAACACCTGCATGAAAGACTAAATAGTCATCAAACCAGTCCATCCCTATATTGTGTGGAATAACAGAACATAAATCTTGTTTCCCCATAGTAACAAATATCAAATTGTCACATAACAAATTGTCAGATATTTTACTCAAAAAATCCCACGAGCCCCTCAAAATGCAGGGGTTATTAACAAAATAATTTTCAAACCAATGTCCAAAAACTTGGCTAAACAGAATGTCTTAGATGCTTTAGCACCTACTATAGGATGCATTGGTGGATCAGTGAGAGTTTTATGAATCTTAGGAATACCAAAAATGGTGGGGGTTTTAAGGTTATGGACCATGACATAATATAAGACCACCTTGTAATCTCACCATTAAGCAACATATCTTCTAAATAAAGATCAATTTTCCTATATGCTATATTCAGCTGAGTAATAGAAATTTCTTCATAAGCATCTATATAAAGCGAACTCAGCATTTTATTAATGTAATCATTCAAGCCCATAACCAGTAAACCCATACCCTTATCCAGTTTCATAATCCTAATTTGTTTATTGTTCACAATTTCATGTAACAAAAGTTTTTCTTCTTCTCTAATGTTTTCAACAACAGGCACACTTGCAGGACAAGTCAAAAAACTCCTGAAATCATTCTCACATAGTTTTTCAAAAATTAAAACAATGGGATGCATTGGTGGGTTAAATACACTTGTTTTTTTTTAATATTTGAAACAAGTGCGTCTGCCACATTATCTTTAAAATAAAAAAACACAGTACAATTTCCTGATGAATAACTTAAATTGAATCAACAACTCATCTATTTTTGCTTTCCATGTGGGTACAAATGAAAGACCCCTCTCAAAAAGATTAGCCCAGGCACTATCCACATCAACTGTACAATAACTGTACAATTTGAAGTCATTTTTATCATTTAATACAATAGAGCAGCCTACTAATTCCTCTCCGAATAAGACATTGTGCCTCTCCCACTCCCTCTCCCTCTCCAGTTGTAGGGGAGGTTGTGGGATTGTCTATTGTCCAGACTGTGTTGATAAAAGTTCTTCCCCCTCTGTTCCAGCAATTTCTGTGACTTCCGCCAAAGGGCTGTTCTAAAAGGTATTCCTCATGTTCAGAACTCATAACCTGCTCAGCCTGGTTCTCAATGTCATTATGTCCATTATCACCAAAAAAGTCTTTATTTCCCAAATGTGGTGGTGGTGGGAGTAGCCACAACCTTTTTCATAATCTGCTTTATCCCTTACAGGTTTTTTAGCTTTTTTATTTTTCATATCCAGTATGTCATTCTCAATTTTCATTAATAATGCATTATACTGTTCTCTTTTACTGTCAAATAATAAGTCTTTTTGAATGTTTGTGTCAGTATATAATAATATATATAAGTTTGTAGAGGGGTTTAGTATTTTATTCTGAAGAAGTCTTGTGTGTGGATGAAAGTGCTAAATAAAATGATTTCCTTTGGGTTCAGTGCTTCACCATCTGTTTTTTGTGTTTTTACAAGTTTGTGATTACATTAATTGGTGGTATATTGTCATGGAAGGTGAAGTTAGAGCTGAGGAAGATGGTTCCCAGCTGCAGGAACTATATGCAATGCAACAGGAACTTACTGCTTTAGTGGGAGACCTTACTGTGCTTGTTTGTGAACTTTCACAGTGATTGGCACATTCCTGCAGTGCTGATCTGCTTAATGGAGATGAAAACCATAGCCAGAATGGCTTGAATGGATGTAATTTGCAAATTTCAGTGTTCAGTAGCATAACCCTAGCTCAGAGAGAAAGGGCGGATCCTCATGATATATCATCACTTCCTGTGAGTGGGGTGGCCCTTTCTGGGTTCAGTAATGGCAGTTCAGAAGTCAAAGGAAGTAGTATTGGCTGCCAAAATCTATAGGAGATGTTTAATTCTAGTTTTCTTTGAGAAACAGCACGGCGGGTGTGGCATGAATGGTTTGGTACCCTGGAAAAGCAGTTAAATTACTTTTCATCAGAGGTACAGAAATATATAAAATTGCAGCTTGAAGTTAGCTATTTAAAGGAATGTTTGTGTTTGGAGATAGTACCAAAGGGGCTACATTGTTGGAAATGCCCTACGGGGTTAGTAAGAGACTCTGTTTTTCATAATGAATTGATTTCATTATTTAATCGGCATGGTTGTGAATTATTGGAAGTACTAATTAAAGACTATGACAGGCAGATGGCATGCCTGTTAACTGAAATTGAAAGTCTTGACACAAACATTCAAAAATACTTATTATTTGACAGTAAAAGAGAACAGTAAAATGCATTATTAATGAAAATTGAGAATGACGTACTGGATATTAAAAATAAAATAGCTAAAAAACCTTGTAAGGGACAAAGCAGATTATGAAAAAAGTTGTGCCCACCCCCCCCCCCCACCACATTTAGGAAATACAACCTCTTTTGGTAATAATGGACAAAATGACATTGAGAACCAGGCTGAGCAGGTTATGAATTCTGAATATGAGGAATACCCTTTAGAAAAGCCCCATTTGAGGAGGTCACAGAGACTGTTAGAACAGAGGGGCAGGAACGTCAATCAACACAGTCTGGACAATCAACAACCCCACAACCTCCCCTACAACTGGAGAGGGAGACGTAGGGGGAGAGGGAGGGAGAGAGAGGCACAATGTCACATTCAGAGAGGAATTAGTAGACTGCTCTATTGTATTAAATGATAAAAATGACTTCAAATTGCACAGTTATAGTACAGTTGATGTGGATAGTGCCTGGGCTAATCTTTTTTAGATGGTTGTTGATTCGATTTAAGTTATTCATCAGGAAATTGAACTGTGTTTTTTATTTTAAAGATAATTTTGGGAACCCACTTGTTTCAAATATAAAAAGACCAAGTGTATTTAACCCAAAAATGTATCCCATTGTTTTAAAATTTGAAAAACTATGTGAGAATGATTTCAGGAGTTTTTTGAATTCTCCTGCAAGCGTGCCTGTTGGTGAAAACATTAGTGAAGAAGAAAAGTGTTTGTTACATGAAATTGTGAACAATAAACATGTTAGGATTATGAAACTGGATAAGGGTGGGGGGTTTAGTGGTTATGGACTTAATGATTACATTAATAAAATGCTGAGTTTGCTTTATACAGATTCTTATGAAGAAATTTCTGTTAATTTGCTGAATATTGTATATAGGAATATCGACCTTTATTTAGAAGATTTGTTGCTTAATGGTGAGATTATTAAGGAGGTCTTTGATTATGTCATGGTCCATAACCTTGAAATCCCCAAAAGTTTTCCTAAGATTTATAAAGGTCTCACTGATCCACCAATGCATCCTATAGTAGATGCTAAAGCATCTAATACATTCTTTTTAGCCAAGTTTTTGGACATTGGTTTGAAGAATATTTTTGTTAATAACCCCTGCATTTTGAGGGACTCATGGAATTTTTGGAATCAAATATCTGACAATTTGTGTGACAATTTGATATTTGATACTATGGATATACAGGATTTATATTCTGTTATTCCACACAATATAGGGATGGACTGGTTTGATGACTATTTAGTCTTTCATGCAGGTGTTGACAAGAATAAAGCTGAGATAATGAGAAACATTATCACAACGGTATTAGAGAATAACGTTTTAGTATTTGAAAAACAATTGTTCAGACAAAAGAAAGGGGTAGTTATGGGGGCAGTTTGTGCCCCCATGTTTGCAAATGCAGTACTTTCATTTTGGGAACAGAACTACATAGTTAGTTTCATGTTTAAAGATTCCTGAGTACTGTATGGAAGATACCTTGACAATATGATATTCTTTTGGAAGGACAGTGAGCAGACGTTAAATTAATTTTATGACTATTTACATTCCACTACAGATTTTCTTAAGTTTACTATGGATGTACAAGGTAATTCAGTTAATTTCCTAGACCTTACTATTTGGATTAACAGGTCAAAGAATTGTTTCGAAATTACAATTTATCGTAAACTGACCTATTCAAATACTTTTCTACATTTTGATAGCATGCATCCTAGCCACCAGAAGTAAGCCTTAATGAAAGGACAATGTGTGAGGTTGGCTTGGATGATTACTGGGGAAGAGGAATTTAATAAAGAGTATGATAAATTGTTTAATATGTTTAAAGTGAGGGGATATCCTGAATTTTTTTTATTAAACATCTTTAATGAGGTGAGGGTGAAAAGAGAAGTAGAGCATTTTGTCATTCTTTTAGGTACAGGTTGCAGTACTCTAGCAGCCTTAAGCAATATAGAAGATCAATACATGGCATTTACTACGTATGTGGTTATTACATTTAATGGTAATTTTTATGAGCTTTGGGCAATAGTTGAATCTAATTGGAAAGATTTTGGGATGGATCCAGAATATGTGAAATATGTGGGTGAAAAACCATTGTTGGTTTATAAGAAGGATGTGTGTTTTAAGACACTACTTGAGAGGCCTCTGAGAGTGGAAGGGCCTGGTAAAATGTTGAAGTGTGGCCACTGTTCACAGTATCCCTATATCCTTGAATGTTGAGAAGTGATAGTGGAAGGATATGGGACAATTAAACTTCATTGTAGGTCTTATTGTGGTACCAAAATGGTGATATATTTATTCCAGTGATTATGTTGTCCCGCATTATATATAGGTAAAACTAAGTTAAGTTTGTGCAAAAGAGTTTACCAACACAACTATGATATTACAAAGAAAAATGAAAAAAATGCTTTATATAAACATCTGGTGCAGAATGCTGGACATAGGTTCAGATTTTGTGTTATTGATATGGCAGACTTGGGCCAGAGCGGATGTCCGGTTGAGGACTTCCTAGAATTTTTGGAATCTAAATGGCAATTAAAAACTAGAGCTAACTGCTTTCCTGGTATAAATGAATATATTTCCATTTCTAGTGTATTAAAATCAAAGGCTTCTATGTACATTTTAACTTATTTTTATTAATCGTGTTTTTATAAAATGCATTAGTATAAGAAGAGTTTTTATATTATAGTTGCATATGTGTGTATATATTTGAATAGGGTAATGGACTGTAGCTTTAATAATCAATGATGTGTTTTAACTGGGCATTTATTAAGGGTGTTTTGTATGTATATAAGTTTGTAAAGGGATGTGGTATTTTATTCTGAAGAAATCCTGTGTACTGAGTGGACGAAAGTGCTAAATAAAATGGTTTCCTTTGGGTTCATTGCTTCACCATCCATTTTTTTGTAGTTTAACAAATTATGTGTGCTTGTTTGAAGAGCACAAACTAGTAATAATCTAAAATGATCTGATTACACACACACACACACACACACACACACACACACACACACACACACACACACACACACACACACACACACACACACACAGAGTAGTCTAGCAATTATTTACAAGTTGGAGTTATGATCTTAAATCTTACAAGTGGCAATAGGAAGAAATCTTTCTCATTCTGCAGACCAATAGAGGGTTCTGTTCCCTGAGTAAAACGGTTAGAATTCAATAATATATTAATATAAAAATTGGTTTCACATTCCCCTTCCAACTTACTCCTTTTGAAATTGATTTCTTTAAAATGGAGTTTACAGAGAAAGGGTGTCTAGGCTTTTCATCTCCCATTGCTTTAGTAGAAGACTGAAATTAAAGATGTTCTGGACTTCAAAATCCTCCTCGGCATCTAAAGGGGGGAGGTGATATCTGTAGGACTATTAAACTGAAGCTTATGCACAGACTCTTTCCACATCCTTTGCATCAGCCTGTGGTCTTAGAAAAACATGGTATTTGCTGAACAGGGACTGTCTATCAAACCCTTTTCTTTACAAGATAGCAAGGCTGCAAACTTCATGGATATGTCTGTAACACACAGCAACACTTAGGATCTGTTTCCCTTGCCATGAATTAACAGCTAACTGCTGTTTGGCTTGTTTTGCACAGACAGTTAAGCCAGAAGGCAAAGCATTCTGCATGGTTGTTCAGTCACTTTCTTCTGCATGAGTGGCTAAATCTCTATGGGAATATTAAAAGAAGAAATCAAACCCTTCCTTCTAGCCATCAGCTTAGCTAGATATTTGAAAAAAGTCATGATCCCTCATAGATCCAGATAGTCCAATGCTATTGGACCATTCTTGCCTTATTCGTCTTCATGCTGCACCTCCTTTCTCTTGATGGTGGTGGGAGATGTATTGCCTATCCAGTCACCTAGTGTTTCTTTAAAGAAAGATAGCAAGTCACACTCCTTAACATGCAGGGGTGGGGGTTATTACAGTGTTTTGGATGGTTTGGGGTTATAAATCTACCCCCCCATCATGTTTATTTATCTGCTGATGAGGACTTAAATCTCTGGTGCTAGTACTGGTGGAAATATTGGACTTGTAGAGAAAAAGGAGATCAAGAACAGACATCTTCCTCCAAAAGTCTATAGGACACAGAATAAAGGGGTACAGCTCTAGCCTTTCTTGTAAGCTTAGAGACTTTAATTCTGTGATCATCTTGGTTAGGAACCATTTGTTTTTTTAATTGTTTGATATGTTTAGTGAAATATATTCCAAATGGAACATTGTACTCAATAACTGGTCTGATTGATGATGGATATACGGCAGTGATTACCTAGTGGAAGTAGAAAGGTAGTCTGGTCTGTCCAATTTGGGAAATGCACAGGGAGCTTAAAGTAACAATTATTTGTAGCTAGTTGGTTCTTTTTCACTTTTGGCTAACTAAAGTGTGTTTCTGCATTAAGATTACTAGGACTGATATTCTAGTAGCAGAAGTATAGTAGCCTGGTCATTCAAAGTTGGAAGCAGGCACACCACCATCCTTAGCCCCTGTCTGTGCCATCTGTCCCATTTCAAACAGACTTTTCTACTCCCAGTAAAACTGCAGTCCTAGCCTTCCAATTGTAGAAAACACATTTTAGATTGACAAAAATGAAAAGGTATCAGAAAAAATCAAATAAATAAATTCAGCTCCAACATTACCCCTCTCTCCCCCTCTCAACCTTCCCTCAGGAAATATCATCAAATATAAATCCCTCTACTATCACTAGGGAACAGGTCTTTAATGCACTCTCTAAGACCAAGAACACTGCATCAATGGGCCCAGACAATATCTCAGGATGCCTTCTAAATATCATGAAACATGACCTATCAAGGCCTCTGGAACTGCTATTTAACTGTAGCCTCCAAACAGGTTTTGTGCCTCATGAATGGAGAAAGGTAACAGTTATCCCTCTACACAATGGCAGGCCATCTACAGACCCTGGAAACTACAGAACCAGAAGTCTTACTAGTCTTATATATAAAGCAATGGAAAGAATTATCATGGAGATGATCAACAGAGATATAGTAAACCTCCGGACATTGGACCCAACCCAGTTTGGTTTCGTCAAGGGCAGATCATGCCTACTCAAGCTGGTAGACTTCTTTGAGAAGGTCACCAAAGTAATGGATGAGGGCAGCATCATTCACACTGCCTACCTTGACCTGGCCAAGGCATTTAACACAATACCCCACTCAGGCATTGTTGAAAAACTCAAGATGTTAGGTACAAACCCGTATGTCACCCAGTGGATAGTCAACTGGCTCACAGACAGATCCCAGGAAATTAGAATTGGGGAGTTCACCTCTATAAAGAGGCCAGTCACAAGTGGAGTCCCTCAGGGATCAGTCCTTTGACTGCTCCTTTTTGGCATTTACTTCTCAATAGTCAAGGCAAATGTCAGTGGTTTCTGGCTGACTACATTTGCAGATGATTGCATATTAGGAGATGTCACTGAATCTCGCACTGACACAAATGTTCTCCAGGAGGGGCTAACACAGGCAAATAACTGCTGTCAGAGCCATGGACTAAAACTAAATGCCAAGAAATGCATAATAGCATCCTTGGGAAATCATCCATCCCTGGTAACTATCATATTGACAACACACCACTTAGAGTCGACCCAGTAGTCAAGGACATAGGGGCACACATGTCTACAGTGGTGAGGAAATCATTCTATGTTGCACAGCTTATAAACAAAGGTATGGCATTTAAGTCCAAGGAAGTCATTGTTCCAATATATTCGGCATTCATCAGACCTATCATAGAGTACATTGCCCCTTTGGTATGTACCTAACCAGGCATATCCAATAACTGGAATGTCCACAGAGATTCCTCACTAAAAAAATACAGGGTATAAGTAACATGTCCTTTGCAGACTGCCTCAAGGCCCTAGCCCTGTATTCTTTTGAGGCTTTTGAGGTGAGAGCTATACCTGGCATAAAGGACATTGTCACACCTCACTCTGATGTACCTCCTGCATATCCACAAAACAAACAGCACCAGAATTACCCATTCTAAAGACATAAAATGTGCCTGTGATATAAATAGGACCTGCTAGAGAGATAGGTATGTATCCCAGAGACTACCCCATCTATGGAACAGGCTCCCCATCCATGTGAAGCACAGTTCCTCCCTAACCCAAATCAAGTACAACTTGGACAATTGGATGGAAAATTGGATGGGAAATCAGAAATGTATCCCTAGTTTGACACCTATGTCTCTAATGGACATAGGTAACCTGTAAATGGTTCATCTTCCAGGCCCATGCTTACACTTATCAAGGGTATCAGAACTTGTCAGAGATTTGGGATGCATGGCTAGACTTAAAAAGGCCCTTGTGGTCATTAGCCTAGTAAACACCTATGAACCTATGAACTAGCTACAACAAGTAATTCTCACTTTAAGCCTCTCTGTGCTGCTACTGTGATTTGGTTTAAAGCCACAGAAAGTACTCTAGCAGTGTAAGGCTACAGTGCCTTCCACACCATTAGACTAACAGCAGCACAGACAGGGGCTAAAGATGGAGGTGTCTCAATCAAAGGTAGCAGCAAATACAACTCTATGTTGGTTAAAGAGGATGATGCCCTGGAGTTCATCCATGTCCAAGTCTGCATTGATAAGATTCCCTACCATGTACTGGTCACCCTCTATGACCCACAAAGCCCACAACTCTTACACAGGAATATTAGAGCTGCTCACCATCAAACCAAATGCTATATTCATGGGAGACTTTACCTACTCCTCTACAGACTGGGAAAAATGCATTGTCTCTAACTCACACTCACGGTGTTTCCTAGACTTTATCAACACAACACCCTGGACTAGATAGTGCACGCTTTAACCAGAGGATCAAACATGCTGGACCTAGTGCTCACAAACATGGGAGAGCGTTGCCCATCTCATGTCACATCCCCATTAGTGAAGTTGGACCACAAAGCTGTCTCCCTCAAAAAAAGCTGTACTCTGCTCCTTACTGCAATTTGTTTTCCCAGGGGGACATTGTCTTCTCTTCTATTGCTAGTCATAACTATGTCTGGGGTTGTTACCTCTCATATGAGAAAATGTTTCCAAGTTGAAGTTTTATTAACATCTTAATGTGTAAAAAGCAAGATGCCACATCTGCAGGAGTAATTGCTTCCCAGGCTTTCAGTCATAGAAAATTATTCACGTACATACTTTGTGACCATCTATTTTCTATTTTCTATTTTATGACCATCTATTTTCCTTTAACTGAACAATTATTTGCTTTTTGATAAAACTGTGTCTGTTAGCATTCTTTTTTTTCTAAAACATTGAGCAACAGAACTAAGCCATGTAACAACTGACATGCTTGCATAAATTAACTCAAATCCAGACCTCAGTTGAAAATCATTGTCCACCCCTTATTTTCTGCACTATTCATCATCCTCTTCCATAGCTGCATTCTGCCTCATTCTTTTACCTTTTAAAAAGTCTCAAAACTGTAACACAAGATATCAGTTTAGACAAAAAGTGTCAAAGTCTGACTACTTTCACTGTGAAGTAATATCCTCTCACTTCCCTTTTAAATCAAATTCCTCAAATTCTAGCTCACTTGTTAGTGCTCCATCCTTTTACGAATTATGGGTAGATCATCTTCCCTAAGACAAATAAATTGTATCAAATAAAAAGAAAATATTCTTTATAATGAAAAACATATTTTTGCTACTAGGATAAGGGGCTTCATGCAACATGTCTCCAGGCTATTATAAGCAACTATAGGATACTGATGGAGCCTTAACAAAATAATCATATTTAACTAAACAGTTCTGGTTAGCTGTTGTAATGCTCATGAAAACATTTGCATTTTAAATATTAAAAATTTTATAAAATATATATATAATCGGTTTTACTTTTGCTGAACACAGATTCTTCATAGTAAGTGAAAATGTATTCAAGTGCATGCTTGCTCATGCACACAAAGACACGCACACACACACACACACACACACACACACACACACACACACACACACACACACACACACACACACACACACACACAGACGTATACACAAATACACACACACTCTTACATGGATTTGCACACACACACACACACACACACACACACACACACACACACACACACACACACACACACACACACACACACACACACACTCACCTGTATACCCACTTTTAACAGTCTCATATATCTATGGCTGGAAGCAAAGGCATGTGGCAGCTGGCTGAAAGGGACTTCATACTTCTTAGAATATGTGAGATAGCCTTCGGGCAGCCCTCTGGCACCTATGCCATGAACAAACATTTGTAGGTCATTACATTCACAGATGGCAGTACTACATTTGCCTTACTATGCCAGCTTCTAGTACTAATCTTTATTTACCTTTTCTTTTCTTTTGATAATTACTATGATTTACATAAGATAGAAGCAAAAGAAATGGTTATATTTTATGAGAAGTTGCCTTCATTTTGAACATACAGTGAAAGACATATGTTTCTCAAATAAAAGCAACATTTCAACAATAACCTTGGAAATAAAATTCCTCCTGTGATTTACAATACGTTGCAGTGCACTGCGGTTCCCAATACAAGGGAACATTAGAGAGCTGTTTGTTAAACATAGTATTATCAGCATAATAAAACAGACAAATGTTATGAAATCTTCACTGAAAAATAGACTTCCTGAACTATAAAAAAGGAAAGGATTATGAATAGTCTATCACTCAAGCTAGGATATTAAAAACTGGGGGTGGGATTTTATTTCCTAAAGCACCTAAGGCAGAGGAAATGTCACTGGATTGTGAATGTTGATTATCAGTGGTTATCTCATAAAGGATGCACAGATATCCCACATGTTTTAACATTAAAAGCTGCACCTTGCATCTATCAATTCAACTCATCATCATGCTGAATAGTCAGAAAATCAAACTCCCAAACCCACCATATTTTATCCCTGCATGCCTTTACTTAAAAAAAAATATAGAATATGTAGAAAGGGGGATACACTGCAATTTCATTTTTTAATTGTATACCCCTTTAATTTTCACCCAGCTATTATCCTGCATAGTTCCATATAGTCTGCAGGACTCTGACCGTAGTTCACTTTTAAAATGTACAATTGTGGTTCATGTTATCGGCTTGCTCACAATAGATCTTTTCTTGCTATAAGTGAGACTAGTCTTGCCCAGCTGAAAGGAAGTGGAATAGTTTAACTTCACATATCCTGGCTGACCAAGTACTTCAACAGAGGCAGTGCATGTGAACATCAAGTGAGAAGAAATATTTCTATTGGAAAACTTATTCCTTGAAGAATTCTCCACAGTAAATACTTGTAAAACATCAGTTATAAATGTCTGCAATATAATGTTAAGTACAGTCATAGAGTCCTGTATATTTGCTTCCAGAATTTCTAGCCTTTTAATTCCTCTCATATCCTCTATGAGCATCGATGTCACCCAATAAACTGGGAAAATAGCACAGCTTTATAATTTCCTCAGCTGCAGAGATACAAATCTTCTGTGTGCTAAGCATTGTCTTTGTAACTCAGTGTCTTTATTTTAAATGCATTTTAAAGGCTGAAGAAGCCTCTCACTCCTCTCTCGTTTCCTTAAATTAAATTCATAATTACCCCACATTTACAATGCGACTGTTCCACATAACTGCATTACTATTCCTCACTACTGCTGCGTCCCTTACATCTGTATTTTTATTTATTTATTTTATTTTACATTTGTTAACCAGGAAAGTCTGACTGGACACACATCCATTTTCAGAGGAGGCCCGGGGAGAAAAGCTCCAATAGCATGTCATAAAGAAATTGCACAAGAATATCATACGGAGATATAGGTTCCATAGAAACATAAGTTATGTATAGATTAACAATTCCTTCAGTAAAGTCAGCATACAGCATTCTAGTAGTAGGGTTTATATAGAATATAAAATATAAACACAAGAAAAAAATTGTTCTTTCTAAATTATGAGTACTCTCGATATTTTGTTACAGAAATAACCCGAGATTATTAGGCTTTACAGTGAAAGGAATTAGGGGGCCTTTAGTAGTATCATTGAACAAGGTATTGGTGCAAATTAACCTGGGGAGTTGCATGAACAAAGCCAATTGTTTGAGAATCTTAACAATAGATACCTGCATATACAACTTTCCATGCCCACATTAGTCATCTCCCAAACACCACATGTCCAGCTGTTAATAACTCCTAGTTTCTTCTCCTTGGCTACTGTCCACCTCTTTAAAATAAGTGATTACGCCCACAACAGCATAATCAACAAGCCATCCCCTAGACCATGGACAACATTCAAACACCCTTATACAAGCTCCTTGCTGTCTTTTCATGTAAAAACTTGTGGTGGCATCCATTCTAACCCAGGTCCTGCAACCACACAACAAAATAACAAGTCTGTCAGATCACAAACTAGTTGTCCCTTAAAGCTATGTGTTCTCCACCTATACACAGCTAACCTTAGAAGTATAAGAAACTGACTGATGTGCATACCCAGGTAACCTACTACTCCCCGGATGTACTAGTAACTGCAGAAACTTGGCTTAAACAAGAAAAAAAAAAGATGAAGAAATCCTTCAGCAGAGAGATAACACATTAAGTCTTGAGAGTACCCATAAGAAAGGGGTGGGACATTATCTACAAAAATACGTTAAGCCTCTGTAGGTCTCATATAAAGTACATCCCCACTCTTGAGTGCTGAAATAATTACAGCATCATTGCAAATTAATGTTCCCAGAAGCCCTTGCATTTTAGAGGATTACTTTACCACAGGAAATTACATTGTAATTGCTGAAGAATTTCTCTGATGGACATCAGGCAACATCCCAGTTAAGATGATTATTTAATCATGATAAAGCTGTAGATCTGTTCAACTCAACCTTCCTTGACAAACTAAATGAACTTGCCCCAGTAAGACCCCAAAAAATTTAATTAAATCCAGCACCCTGGCTTTCAGAAAATAGCCTGGGAAAAATGGAAGCAAATTAAAACCATAGCTGCCCATTAATACTACAAACATCTGAAAAACTCCACAAAAAATCAAATCAAAATTGATAAAATAATACTATATTAATATACAGGTGGAAATTATAAAAACACCAAAGCATTTTGGACTACAATCAACTAGTTGTTAAAATCCAGTACACCAAAATATCCCATACCCACTATATCTAATCATACTGACAGCCTAGCCAGTGAAGTGAATACCTACTCTGTCCAAACAGTAACCTTTCTTATTAAAGCCTTGGCACAGGCAGACACAAGTTAATTTAATCTCAGAACACTTGCATTCAAACCAGTCTCAATTTCTACAATCAAGAAACTATTACTAACCTTACAACCTACCGCCCTTGCCCATAATAGCATATCATCTGAGTACCTAAAAATTGCTACTGATGCCCTTGCCTTTCCTGTGCCTATCCTAATCAGTCAATCTATCACCAAAAGCTATGTACCAACCCTATGGAAAAGGTGATACATTCTTCATCTCCATAAAAGTGGAAACTCAAATGATCTCTCAAACTTCAGGCCTATAGCCATTCTGCCTCCACACTCATAATTTTTTGGAGATGTGTATCCAGTCTCATCGCCTCAGCTTTCTCACTGATAGCTGCCTCCTTTCCCCTACACAGCACATCTTCTATCCTTTTTATAGTAGATGTGTTCAGAGCAAAGACAGTGGTTAGAGTTGTCACCTCACAGCAAGAGGTTCTCCAGTTTGACTCTCAGTTAAGGTGTCTTCTTTGTGGAGTCTGCATGTTCTCCCAGTGTTCAAGTGGGTTTCCTTTGGGTGCTCTGGTTTCCTCCAACATTCCCAAGACATGCAACTGGAGCATTTCTCCATGGGCTACTGCTGAAAATGGGCTCTGTCCCAGTCAGACTTTCCCAGTAATCAAATTTCAAATAAATAAATAAAGTCTCTTCTCATAACATCCAGACAAATACTCTAGCATGAAAAATATTCTCCAACCCAGGCAGACATTCAAGATCCACTTACAAAATATTATTAACTGCTACAAAAGCTAACAGCTCAGCTAGTGATTCTTTGTACTCTGTTTAGCCCAAAGTTTGAAAATCCCTTCCTCTCACTCTAAAAAGCACAGTAAGCACAAACACGAGAATACCTAAAAGATACCTGTCTCTGTACATATACAACCCCTGAATGTTAAATTTCCGGATGCTTACTTTCTCATTTTCTTTCCAAGCACTATTCCCTAAAGTACTGGCCCAAAATCTCCTTCTTGTCCTCTGCCTCTCCCTATTCCTTCTTCTGCCTATCCTAAAACATCTCACTCTTAATACCAATCCTCCATTTCTCACCTTTTCTCTTGTTCTGCAAGTATGTTTCCAAATATGTTTCATAGCTCTTTACATGATGCTCCTATTAATTAATGGTATCCTGTTTAGATGTCTATCTGCTGATTACTTGTACAGCTCTTTTGATTACGAGCATACCTCTGTTTAGTATATTCTTTATGTAATGTCTTTTTTTTTCTGGTGCTTGATGCTACTATTAATTAAAGATACTATGATTAAATCTTGCATGTTTGCTAACTATTTGCATACCTTTATTTACTATGTTCTTCATGTTTTCTTGGAATTTTTCTGGAGATTTTTTCTCTCTGATGAAAAGGGGTAGTGTTCTGCCCAGATGGACTATCTCGCTAAACCAATAATAATAAATAAGTACATAAATAAACTAACTGAAATGTTTCTGTTCTTAACATTGCAGGTTGTGTTTCTAAAGTTTGATAAATTTATATATGATGTTTGCTTACAGTATTTTCCTTTTATTTTATGAATAGTGAAGTAGTTGTCATATTCTTGCAAGTGTTTATCTTAAATAAATGATTTATGATTAAAATATTTAGCTGGTTAAATGGTAGCTTTCAACTGTATTAATTGGCAAGCTACATCGGCATTTGTTTAAAAGCTTTAACCATGCTTTTACGTAGCTGAGATGATCAGGTGAAAGACTTCATTAAAGAAGATCTGAGTATGCAATTCTCTGCTCTTAGAAATCCACCTGAAAGCTGTTACATAATTTTTAGGATAATTTTTGAGACTTCGGCAATTAGCTGTATTTTATCTTACAGTGGCTGATTGTATTAAAAGATATATTGGATATAAATCCAGTAAGTCTCACCAAATATTGTAAAGCAAAACAAAAACAACACTGGCAAGTAGCTCAGTTTAATCAGACACAAGTTTAAAGTTTCACAGTATCCACACTGCTTCTTCAGGCATCAGTCTTTTCTTGCTGCAAACATGCTTAAATACACAAAATTAATTACCTATAAATCAATTAAACCATTACCTAATTAAGTGGAAAGAGATTTTTTTTTAAAACAAAAAGTTAAGAAGCTTAAAAGTTATACATTATTTTTAATGAATTTTATCATGTAAATCTTTTAAAATGGACTTGATGGTAAGCATGTCATTTAAACCGGGTAGAAATGAGCCCTAAAATGCAAAATTCATTTAATTGCTTCTGTTAAATTTCTTTATTTTCTCCTCTAATATAGGTTGGGGTAGTAAGATGAGAAATTTAAAATTATGATCTTTATCCTTGTCCAAGATGTGCCTATAAAGTGCATTACTAGTCTTTTTCCTGCTCTTGTCTTTCAGTCTTTGGTTAGTTTTGTCTATATAAAAGGCTGGGCAGATGTTACAGTTAGCCATATATACTAGATCTCTAGTATTACAGTCACCCAGTGGTTGTATATAGAGCAATTTCTCTGTCAAAGCATGTGGAAAGGAACTTCCCTGGTAAATAAATTTACAAAAAACACATTTCATACAAGGTCTAGTTCCAGTAACACTTGATTGTTTCGACAAAGTTTTAATTTGTAGGCAAAGTGAAGGAGGATAGTTCATAAGCTCATAGGTTCATAGATGTGTGCTAGGCTAATGGCCCTGGAGCTTTTACTAGCCTAGCCCATAGGATTACCCTGGCATCATGCTACCCAACCTTAGTTCCCAGTGCCTCGGTCGACTAAAGCCACTGGAGTGATCCCTGGGGTAAATTTTCTATTTCCCATCCACTAATCAAGATTTTTCTTGAAGAGGGCCAGTGTGGTGCTCTGCTTGACATGTATGGGAAGTTTATTCCATAGCATGGGCAGTCTCTGGGTTATGAGCCTGTCCCTCCAGCATGTTTTGTTGATTGTGGTAATGAGATTGAGATCTCTGGAGCATGTGGTGCGGATGGATTGGGATTTCTTTAGATGTAACATTTCTAATAGATCTGGGTCAGACATGGCTCTCTAAGTCAAGCAGAGATCGCCTCTAAGTAGATGATATGAGACAGAGAATAGTTGGAGTTTTTTGAGTCTGTCCATGTAGGACAAATATTTAAGGCCTAGGATCCTCTTTGTGAGGTACTTTTGTGACCTCTCTAGTTGTTGCAGGTGTTTAGTGTGGTATGTGCCAAATGGGGCATTGTACTCAATGATTGGCCTAATAAGGGAAGAGTAGAGGGAGGCAATGACCTCTTTCTTCCTGGATGCAAAACCCTTACTAATGAGATGTGCCACATAGAAGGACTTTCTGACCACAGTGGTACTGTGATGGTCAAAAGAGAAGTTACTGTCCACCTGTGTTCCCAGATCTCTTATAACATCTTCTGTGTTCAGTGAACTACCATCGATGTATTAATTCATGAGAACCAGGTTTTTCCCAAAGGGGATGATGGCACATTTTTTGGTATTGAGCTTAAGACTATGGTTCTGACATCAGTCGTTGGTCTCAGTGAGGCCTTTCTGTAGGATGTCAACATCACTTGGGGAGTTAATAATAGCTCCCAACTTGCAATCATCTGCAAACCTTGTCAGCCAGAGTCCCTTTGTGTTGGCCTGGACTTTAGAGAAGTAGATACCAAACAGGAGAGGACCCAGGACCAAGCCCTGTGGGACACCACTCGTGACTGGATGGCAGTCTGACTTGGAGTCAGCTACTTTCACACTGTGGGTTCTATCTGTGAGCCAGTTTGAAACCCACCTAGCGATATAGGGGTTGATGCCTAGCTTAGTGAGTTTTTCTATGATTCCTGAGTGAGGAATGGTATCAAAGGCCTTGGGCAGATCAAGATAGGCTGCATGAATTACCTTGTCTTCATCCACAGAGCTGGTGACTGAATCAAAAAAGTCAACCAAGTTGAGCAGGCATGATCTACCATTCACAAAACCAAACTGTGTGGGATCCAGAGTTTGGAGATTCCCTATATCCTTGTTTATTAGGTCCTTGATGATGCGTTCCATAGCTTTGCATATCAGACTCATCAGGCTAATGAGGCATTAGTCCCCAGGGTCTGTAGTCCTCCCTCTTTTGTGGAGAGGGATGACTGTAGCAGTGCGCCATTCAGTAAGGACAAAGCCTGAAGTGAGGCTGTGGTTGAACAGGGCACACAGTTAAGGTGCCAGTTCACTCTATATTTCATGTAGAACACAGCCAGGGATATTGTCAGGTCCCATAGAAGTTGTATTCTTAGCTTTGTACAGTGCTGTTTTAACCTGTGCAGCAGTAATACTGGGTGCCTGGCAATCTACTGGTATTGTGACTGGTCCTTTGGGGGGGTAAAGTTGGCACTGCATCTGTCGGTCAATATATTGGCAATATCTGTTGGCTCGATATAGGAGGTACCATTGTGCAGTAGCTCAGAGCAAATCTGGGTATTGCTGTGGAGATTCTTTACATGACTATAGAAGGCCTTGTGATTGTCTTTACTATGTGCTATAATTATATTTTCATAGCTAGCTTTAGAGGATTTGATGAGGGATCTCAACATTTTGTTGAGGCTGATAAGGGAGTTTTTCCAGTCTTGGGACTTCACCTTATTTCACATCAGTTTTCTTCTTCTGTTGTAGAGTTTGTTTATGGAAGGAGATAACCAGATTGGCTTCCTTTTTTTTGAAGGAGAGTGTCTTGGTTCTATTGGGTATAGCGAGTTCCATGCATTTGTGTACATGTTCATACATGTTCATTGGTATATGATTCGGCGGTCATGCAACTATTATCCATTTGCATGGGTACCGTGAGTTAGCCACCTCTGTTTTTAGAAGCCCAATGTTAGCTTTGGCGAAGTTTTTCATGTCGGTTACCTTTGTGTGTGTGGGGGGGGGGTGGATTTCCAAGGTGATTAGTTTGTGGTCAGATCTAACCAGGGAGGAGTTGACTATTGATGTAGAGCAACAGTTGCCCATGTTAGTAATGACCAGGTCAAGGATGTTGCTACCTCTAGTGGGGGTACAAACGAGCTGGTCCAGTGCATTGGAATTAATGAATTCCAGGAAATGTTGGGCAAGTGTATTGTTACATGAGTAGTTTTCCCAGTTAATGGAGGGGTAGTTGAAGTCACCCAATATAAGAGTGTTAGGCTGGACCCTAATATTCTCCAGGGTGCTTAGGAATGTGGAGTGTGAGTCTTGGGACATGGTTGTGGACCTATAGCAGGCTACAACCTGAATTGTTGTCTTACCCAATGTTGGTTGCACCTGAAGTATCTCTGATGCATTATGTTGGGCTACCAGTCTGGAGGTGTGCACACCCTTTATGAATATGGAAACACCACCACCTTTGGAGCTATGGTCCAAGCTCTGGGGCAGAAAGATGTGGAATGAGTTATAGCCTAGTAGTGCAGGAGTGCTTCCTGCTGCCTTGAACCAGGTCTCTGTTACAGCACAAATGTCAATGTTCTCCATTTTAAGGAGTGCTTCGAGTGAGTGCATTTTGAGATTTAGACTTCTAGCGTTGAGCAGCATGACCCTCAGATTGCATTTGTTTGCAGCTGCTATGGTGGTAATTTGATCTTTGGAACACCACCGAAAAAAGGCACTATAGGGGTGGCAAGACCCTTGGCCAGTATTCGGAAACCCAGGGGTGACAGATGCAGGCCATCTCTGGCAAAGCATTGAGATCTGTCAATCATGTCATCCAAGCAGACAGATACTGGATCCCCTTAGAATTACATCAGAAACCTAGCCAATTGTTGAAATCAGTCATTTTCTGCTTATACTGTGGTATCATTCTGGGTGATGGTAGGATACTGCTCAGGGCTAGGGTCATACTCGCCTGGTCTACATAATCCGAGAGCTTCTCCATGTCTCTTTTCATGTAGTCCAGGGAGGTACATCTCAGGTCATTCACACACACATGTACAATGACAGAGTCATATTTGTACCTGTTGTTGAGGGACCTGAGTACATGCATTATGTGGTGGATCCTGGCATCTGACAGGCAGCTGACTGTTACTTTCTCCTTATTCAACTCAGTGAGTGGGACATCAGTGTGCCTCACTATCGAGTCACCTATGACTAGTGTGTTGGGCATGCTGTTTTGCCTTAGGGGCTTTGGTTGAGTGGCATACTGTTTAGGAGAGTTATGTGTCTCGTGATTAGTGTTGTGTTTTGGTGGTCAAGTGCATTTCTGCCTTGGTGGTATCTGCTGTTTGGGTAGATTTTTATTGAGAGCCTCCATGAAGGTGGGTGTATGGTTTGTGTTTTTATGTGAAGGCAGTGCTGGTATGTGTTCCGGAGGGCTATGTGTTCTATGTGATGTGGTGCAAGTGTTGACCTTCTCCTCTTGACCAGCTATCCCGGTCTTGGCTGGAGAGTGCGTCACTTCCAGTTTGAATATATAAGCACATCTCTCACAAGTCTGAGTACTGGGAGGTAAGAGGAGAGGGTTATCAGTGTGCATGAGGCAGTTACTACATTGCCTTAGGATGCCCAAGTACACCAGGTGAATAGGAGAAAGCACAGGGAACTGACCTTTAGACATGGCTAGAGGGGTGGGGATTAATAACAAATACTGGAGCTGTTTCCTTGTAGAATGTTTAGTGCTGGGAGCACTTCTGTGTGCTGCAATAATTACTATAAGTAGTCTGGTAAAGTGCTAGACTAATAAGCTAGTAAAAGTGCAGGAGAAGAGAGAACTAGCAGATCTAAGGGAAAAATTGAAGAGCAGACATTGGCACCGCTTAGAAGCTTACAAACAGTCCTGGGTACAGCAAATCTGTATCTGGACTAGACTAATTACAGGAAAGGCAGGAAACAAGTGCAAACACCGACTTTTAAAACAGAAAGTTGAAAGAGATGGAAAAAGCTGCACAAACGGTAAATAAACTACAATTTCTATGCCAGAAACCACTCCTCTTGTTGTAGATAGGCTACCTAATGCTTACCATTCCCACTGATAAGCTAGAAGGCTTCCCTTCAGCACAGACAGGCATGGGGGGCTCAGAAGCTTACAAACAGTCCTGGATACAGCAAATATGTATCTGGGCTAGACTAGTTACAGGAAAGTTGGGAAATAAGTGCAAATATGAACTTTTAAATCAGAAACTTGAAAGAGATGGAAAAAAACTGCCCATACAGCCAATAAACTACAATTTCTGGGTCAGAAACCACTCCTCTTGTGGCAGATAGGCTACCTAGTGGTTACCACTCCCACTGATAAGCTAGAAGGCTTAGTGGTTGACCTTGGGCCTCTGTATAGAGGAAAAGTGGACAGGAATCAGAATTTCTAAGGACTCAAGCTTGAGGAAACACGTAGAACACTTTAAGAGCTTTTGAGCTGACTTGGGGAATTTTAAGGCCTTTATTTCCTCTCATAGGGATGAAAAATAAACAGAAAAGAAAACCTTTTAAAAGTCTAGAAATACTGAAATGGCAGATTTTTCTTAGTTTTTCATTCCTAGCAGTTGAGTAAATAGTACACAGTGACACATGATTTCTTTCTGGAGGAACCCAGTAAACTCAACTGTCTATGTTTGTGTCACTCATTTTGATGGCAATGTATGTGATTCTAAGCCATTATTTATGTTATTTTACTAATTTGTTAATAGGATAAACCCACTAGGTACAAGTGTCTTCTCAAGGGTGATCTGGAAGCATTGTTGAGTCAAGTGACATGCTCAGAGCTACACTATAGATAAACAGAGGCTGAGAGACCCATCTACTTTATCTTATTAAGATATCTAGCTATTTTAATGTCCTGTACTAAGGCAGTGTTTACCTTCACTTTCTTGAGAAGACCCATAAAACAATATATTTTCAACCCCTAACATTAACATGACTATAATTAACCCTGTCTCTTGAACAAAAAACACAAATGAAACTCTCTATATGTAATTGATGAGGAAATGAAGAACAGGTCACACACATGGCACGAACTTGTTATGGAGACCCCACACACCAGCAAGAAATCATGCAAAACAGTCTGCCAAGTGAAACAACTCTTATGAGTAGTATCTTACCATCATGTGGAAAATTTACCATTTGTCGAGTGGTTAATTTATTTATTCATTGGTAACTTGTTCTGTAAACTTATTTAGTATTGGTAGTCATTTTGGGTCTATATTACAGTGTCGAAACACCGTAACATCGAACACCTCAATGCCGACAAGTATTCAACAAAATTCACATCAGCGATTCGCTGAATACTTGTCAGGCAAAGATGTAGTTGGCCAGCTACACAATGTTGACCTTTTCTCCACTGTAGTGCGATGTCAGAGTTGGTATATTTAGTTAGGGGGGTGTGGGGGGTGCAGCCCCCCACATGAGTGGGTTTGGTTTAGTTAGACTTACTTCCGTTGCATTGCAGGGCAAGTATTTATTTGCCCAAGTATTCAGTAAATTGCGGAAGTGAATTTCGATGAATACTTTTTGGCGTTCACGTGTTTGATGTTACTGCATTTTGGCGTCATAATATAGACCCGTCATTTTATCTAATGAAGCTTTGGACCTTTTATCTATTAAATACCACTGGAAAAAGAAGCTTTTTCAACTGTAGAGCCATGTCAGGGCTGTATCTTCTTGGAGTAAAGAAATTTTTTTGTTTTCAGAGATTAAATTCTGAAGAGCTGTCTTGCAGAGGATTTCCTTAAAAGTACTGCACGGTCTGCAAAGTCATTTCCCAAATTGTCTCCAATCATCATGATATGCAAATATGAATCAGTCAAATGAACATGGATTGGGTTAAATTTCTTTAGATCTGTAATCATTTTTTGGTTCTTTCTTCAGTTTTTCGTATCTTTGTTTGGGCCTACATCCTTTTAATAAACAGATTTTCTTCAGTTTATTTCACAAGTGTTAATATTGCAGATGGTGAAGTATTTTCTGGAATGTTTAAACCATATTTTTTGTGACTTTATGCAGAATGACACAACAATGGAGGTAGGCTTGGCATATTATTCTTACACTATAATAGGTTAATTTTAGAGAGCACCAGTCTATTCTTTACTGAGTTATGAACAAAATCCTGTTACATAGACCCACAGACCCACACATTGGTGATGGTTTGTCATTTTTAGCTGCTGATAGTTTTTTTCTTCCCACAATTTTATAATAGATTACTGAGCACCACCAACTGACTTGAATTCTGTCATAGCTTCTAAAACTGTAGAGATTAGCATAGTGCTGTCATCCATAATGGCTGATAGTGTCTCAGAAAACAACCAGTCTTCAAGATAATTCACAGTGGGAGCATCTTCCATGTTTAATATTGTTAGGCTTAACTAATATCACAAAGTAATTGCACCACTGATGGCTAAAAACTGCTCAGGATTTCTGGTGGCTTTAATTCATATATGAGATGTTGTCTCTTGTTGCAAAGGGGAATAAATAAATTAAAATATTTACAGATGATGGATAGAACTCATAAACTAGGCTGAAATCTTTTCCCAGTCTATCCCATCCCATTCAGGCAACACAATTGCATGAAATAATCTAAAGCCCTGTCTTGCAGATAGAGGGCAATTTCTATGCAGTTTAAATGAAACAAGCAAACTAACTTAAAGATGATACTGTTGTGTGTGCATGATTAAAAAAAACTAAGTAAAATATCCAAATAAGAATAAAACAATCTCTAAACCATAACTGCTGCAGTTCACCCAAGATGACTCTGTTTACTCATCGGAAAGTCAGGAATACAATTACCTATAATCTCTATGACCTACATGAAGGCATTCATTCTGATTACCCAGCATATCATATTAAAGATTGTTGAGAGCCAGGGCTTATCCCCGTACTCTGTGAGCTTAGGGCACAGTTATCAGTCCTAGAAAGGATATTAGTTTGTCATAGAACTCACACAATCACTCACATAAACCCCAGATGCCTATGGGAAATATGGAAAATTACCAGGAATTCAGAATACCAAGTGAAATCCAGTGTTAACAGAGAAAACATAAAAGCTCAATATAGAAGCCTCACCACATAGAACATAACTATAGTACAGTTAAATGCAATGAAGCAGCAGTGTTAACTGCTATACCACTATAGCACCTTGAAAGGAGACATGTTTAGTGTTGTTTTGTTTTTTGTTTTTTTCTCATTTTTCAACGTAGAGGAAAAATAGCTCTGTTGGTTACTAAGACTCCTTATCTTTAAGAAAGGAAAAAGAGAAATTAAATTTACTCACTTAAAATAATGACACGTCTCACGTGATGGGATTACAAAGCATATGGTATTATAATTAGGTCCTAGATATCAGAAAAGTTATAATGCATTCAAAACACAGATGTCAGCAAATTCACGTCAAGGGCAGACCAAGAACACATAGTAAGAGTAATGATCAGAGAAAGCAGACCATATTTTTTTCTTTATTGCATCGAGCATTATCTACTCCATGTACTACCAGTTAAAGGATAAAAAGATAGTGTTTATGGCTGTTTGAAAGATGTGAAACACTTGCCACATAGAAAGCAGGCAGAAGTGAGGTGCCCCTCTAAAGTAATACCACCTCTAAACACTGCTAAACACTTCCCTTTGCTACATTTTAAAAAACAGTGGTAAAGTATCTAATAGCTTTTAAAGTTGTTTTAGCTTTTGTCAATGTTCTGTGGTGGCTAGCAGTGGCCACTTGTATGCTATACCATGAATCTAGAGGTTAACAGTGTTTAGAAGTGCTTAAGAAAAGTTTGTTAAACACCTTTCTGATTGCTGATGTCAGAAAAGTGTTTAACAACCTGTTCTTTCCCATTGTCAGAACATAGTCATATAACTCCAACCACTGTATTATTATTTCAACCACACTGAAATATAAACATGAATTGTTGATTTTGAAACTATGTATACCTTGTATTAAAATGCCGATGTCTTGTTTTAATATCGTTTTAAAATTAAAATAATCTTAAAATAATCATGTTTATAGAAAAGCTAAGTGTGAGTAATTTGCAATAATTCACTGAAATAAACATTGGTGTTTGAATAAATGTGGTAGATCAGAACAATAACATATCAACATTATTAAAAAACTCCAAAATTTAGCAGTTTGAACATGCATATTCAATACATAATTTTACAAAACAAGAGTTAATATTTCTCCACTGAAAAATCAACAGTTATCAGTTTCCAGTACTTCTTGTTGTATTCACTTTCTAAATAATTAAATTATAGCATTAGCAAATAGTGAATTGTTCCTCTTTGAAGCATGGTAATTTAAATTCATTTATTATGATCACATTGGGAACTGCATATATTTAGAAGTCTGCTTTGTTCAGTTATTCCAACCTGTAGACAGGTATGTGATTATAAGTTGCTTGCAAAAGGAAATCTATAATTAATGAGACCTGCTTTAAATGCTGAGTTCTCGGAATACTGTAGTGCTGAGAATGTCATTACTGCAGTCCAAGACATTTAATGCCAACCATAGTTTTTTAAGCTATGCTTCATGGCACTATACATAATGTTAATAAATAAATAAATACATAACAATCTCAATCTAGAAAATAAAATAAAATTGTCATGCATAAGAATGACAAGAATTCAGTTTCTCAAACATCAGTGAAATCTCCAGAGTAAGGTCATAGCTCTTATACAAAATACAAGATAATTTTGAAAATAAATCAAGATTTAATTATCTACTGCAAGAGTAGTATTTCATCTGGTTATTGAAGTACATTGAAAATGTAATCACAAAATAATAATGTGAAAATTGGAATATTGATTATAGATCTGACTATTAAGTTTTTTTTATATTTTAAACAGTGCTGTTTCTTAAAACATAAAATGAATATCTGAGGTAGGCCAGTTAAGTTTTTGTTTTTAGTAGTATAATTAAAGCTCTACACTATTTGTTAGAGTAAAATGTGTATTTATTAATCTCCTGCCCATATGTATTGGCACCGAAGTCCTGTATAAGGAAAGAAGAATGGTTAAGGAATTGAAAGTGCCAAGGATTGTAACAACCACTTTGCCAGTCTGAACAAGTTATATATGGGTTTCCATGATTTTCTTTTTCTAGGTGGGGGAAGCTACAACTAATACTGTGTCTGACATTCTTTGATGATATTATGGGTACTGAAAATATGCAATCACTGACAGTGTTATTAGATGCAAGAGGCATCCACTAATTTAACAATTGGAAAAAGTAAATAGGAACTTTCATTCAAATATTGTTGTTGCTTATACTTTTGTCATCATAGTCAGGAGAATAGCATTACAAAGACATTATGGGAGATTGCTCAGTACTGTACTGAGCTATGGAGAATAGCGTAATGAACAGACATTGAAAAATGCTCAAAAAATTACACAGAAGAAAAAAACAGGTGTTTAACTGCTTACAAAATTCAGGGAAAGCTCTACCAAGTTATAGGAACCTAAAACTAAAACTTTATAATTAAAAATCCTTTGTTTGCAGAAGTGAGAGTATGTATGTGTGTGTGTGTGTGTGTGTGTGTGTATGTGCCTTCAACTGTCAACCTATTAACACTGAGACACTTGGTGTTAAGTCTTCTCAAATCTATCAAAGGAAGAATAGTGCATGGCAAACAGGCTTGACATAATATTCCAATCTACGATTTCTCCATTTTCCATAGAACTGAATAATAGATCAAGTGAACACTTATTTGTTTATTTATTTGTTTATGTTTTTTATCTATTTTTTTTTTGGCTGTCTGGGTGCCTACAACCCCTCCCTGTTGCATCTATTTTATCAACCTTGCTTTTCCTCTCTATTTCTTTTTTTACCATTCCTTTGGTTGTTCCTTTATCTCCTATACCTTTGTTTTTTACTTTTTTGCCCTCATAGACCATTTAATTAATTTGTTGCTTAATCAAAGTCAGTTTCTTTTTCTCTGCTCCCTGTTCTTGCTTTTTGTTTATCTTTCTCTCCTTAATTTACTTTCTTCCCTGAGATACTCTCTTCTCTGGTCTTATTAAATTTGATAGCTTATGCTCCAACAGCCCTTCTTGCTCTGTATGTTCCCTCTTCCATCTCTTTACTACCCTATATTTCTCTCTCTCCATTTGTTTCTTGTTTGATTCACTTGTTTTGCCCCCTTTTCTCTCCTCTCTCACTTTATTTGCTTCCTCGTTGCTCACCTTTTCCCCATTCATCTCTTCTCCTTTCTCTTTCATCTTTGTTATATTTTGTTGCTTTTCCTCTTTTCTTTGGTCTAGCTGTTTACCTCTGCCTCTTCTCTTTATGTTGTCAAAATAGTTTTGATTAACTTCTGTAACTCTGATATTCCACAGTCTGTTTGGGTTTGCTTGTTTTGTATTCCTTTTATACACTGCAAAATTAAAAAGAAATGAGGAAAATGACACGTAAATAAACCTATCAAATACTAGAAAACAATGTAAGAGAACAAAGATCACTGATACCAAAAAACTCATAATTCAGTATTTTCATTCCACTTTTTAATAGATTTTTTGTGAACAAATAACACTTAAAATAAAGTTATAAACAGAAGTAGCAAAAAGATCCAGTGAAAGTAAAATGTTGGTTAACATGTCTACTGTTATAAAAAAGATAAAATATATATACAAATAGTAAAAATCATACTTAACAGAGAATAAAACAGTAACTGTGCTAGCTTCAAAAGAAATAGGAGCTAAAATGAACAAAAATATATAGAAATGTCCATATGTTCATGCGGGGTTATAATTTAGGAAGGCCTTTAGTATAAATGTAGTCATTAAGACTTTCAGGTTGATCCACCTAAAGTAGCAGTTGCTAATGCAAGTTTCTTAATTCAGGCAAGCTCTTAAGATTCCTCACCCTTGTCCTCCAATTAAACATGATTAACCAAAATAGAAAACAAAATCAAATCTTTGGAAAAGGGAGTGCTATCTGTGTTTTTCATTTTAATTGAATAAACATGTTAATGCATTCATTTTGCCAAGTTATGGGCAATAGCTGGATTAATGCTGGACCAGTGAAGTTAATTTTGGCATACGTAAAAACACCAAAAAGATTTGCCAAAATCACCTTCAGCAAAAATCCTAAGGAATGTTTGTTTTGCAAGGGGGCACCCCATGTGGGGAAACACCCCACACTTTCCCAGAATATATACATACCAAGTCGGGGGTCACACAGCTGTAGAGAAAAAGGCAAGCTCCGCTGTTGCCAAAGGTAGTATTGGCAAACTTACTTCATTGTTTTTACATTCACTGAAACTATTTTCAGTGATCTGACATGCTCCCATGCAGTTTTACCAGTTACAGTTTACTGCATGAAAAGCATCTGGTTACATTCACAACACAAACTATGGATGTATTGTCCTTTTACCCCTAACATTCTATTTTTATGTGCCAAATCAAGGCACATACCTTTACCAATATATTTAAAATAGGAATACATAGCACACTGGTAACTTAGGTTGCCAGAGCCAACACAAGGCATTGACTGTTAATCTACAGCTTCAGTTTCATACTTAAATATGCTTCAGGAAAAGAGATGATGACCATTAATACTTTCCTTAATTTCTTCATAAACTAATTTAATTATTCGCAGTGTTTTATCACTTGACAAGGTTTTCAGCACTATATGCAGCAACGAGGTGCTTCTTCTAAGACTAAGAATCAATTCTCTGAGATCAACCATTTGGGAAATCAGCATGATATAGAACTAAGAGTAGGTGTTTTTTTTCCTAGGTAGCAACACTTCTGAATTTTATGTGTTTGGCAAGAGCCCCTACCACCAAACATATATACAGATACTTCACAATCACATGCACACAAGAGGGTGGCCTAATGGTTAAGGTGTTTGCCTTACAAACACAAGGTGCAAGGTTTGAGTCTCACAAGGGATAATTGGCTAAGCTTAAAATGGCTCCCAAGGTCAGTTAGCTTAGTACTAATCTATGAAAAGTGAATCTCATATAAATAGGGAAATTGTTATTTATGCTTATTTAAAAATTGTACACACACACACGCACACACACACACACACACACACACACAAACACACTGATTTCCTATGGAAAATAGCAACTAGAGATTTAAACATCTGGCAGTTAATACTCACAGGCAATAACTCCAGCAGAGGTGTAAAGTAAGGACCAAAAAACACAAAAATGTCTCAAAAAAAAAGTATGAAAATGATTTATTAAAGTTTAATACTTTCATTCCAAAATACCAAGTGCTATGATGAAGTTCTTGCTATTTTCCCATGAAAGTACTTAACTTTACAAAATCCTTTACATATGCTTGTTTTGAGACACTCTGTTGTGTTATTTGAACTTGTCAAACTAAGTTCTCATCATGTTCGGAAATGATCAGGTGTAGGTGACACTATTAGAGATTACATAGATTCCTTAATAAGATTGCATTATTCCAGCATAACAATATGTTTAACACACTTAGCCCTCTTTACTTCTGTTTTAACATATTCGATATGGTTTTCTCAACTCTGATTTTTTTTTTTTTGAAAAAAAAAACATACTTAATAAGTACAACACTTATTCTTCCTTATTACCTACTGTGTGTATGATTTATTGATAAGTGATCTACATTCACAAATTCTATACGTTTTACTTCTAAAATGTATAATTTCCAAGCTATATCAGTAATAAATTATCTATATAACCCAACCGCTTATCTGCCTCATTATGAATCTTTGAAATGTCTATGCTAACATATTCAATTAAGTTAAATATATTAAAAAAGTGTATAAACAATAACTAGCAGGCAAAAATGCAGCCCTGCTTACCCCCTGTGTTCATAGTCAATTTCTTTGTCAAGTCTCCTATTCTTATAAAATAAACATGTGCCCAGCAGAATGTGTATAGACACAAGTATAACTAGCAATCCATTGTGATTAATTTCATTATAGTACATAAATTACCATAACTCACTTTGTTAAAAACTGACTCTGTGTCAAGGTTTTAAGCAAATAGCAACTGTTAGCTCATTTCCACAGTGTGCTAATATAAGCTGTAAGTTCATAGTTTAGTACTAGGCTAATTGTTCTTGTGAGCCATTTTAAGCCTAACCAATTACCCCATGTGGGAATCAAACCCTACACCTTGTGTTTGTAAGGTAAACACCTTAACCATTATGCCAACCTCCCACCTATATCTACTGGTATTCTTTTTGCTTTATAGGTTCATTATGATCTTCAGATGTTTCTGTTATTCTGCATTTCTAAACATCCAAAATTAAGGACATGAAAATGTTTTCAGGAAGAGTAGAGTAATATGTTTTTTATGGGTAGAAATAATAATTCTTCCCTTGCATGTTCATCAAAAGAATACAAGTTCACAGGTATGCTACTGTGCAGATGTTTTCATAGTTTTATATTTATACGTGCAAAATCTTGGATAATGAATAAAGATACATGTTCATTCTGATATGTGATACAGTTTCTATAAAGGACAGTACTCACTGTGCGAGTGTGTGTGTGTGTGTGTGTGTGTGTGTGTGTGTGTGTGTGTGTGTGTGCGCATGTGCATGCACTTCTGTGTATGCTGTTTTCAAGATATTGTTCTAGCATTATGAAACTGACTATACTTTTCAAACTATTACTGTAGGAAGCAATATATTTGACATAGTTTCCCTTTGCTTTGTGCTGTTCATTTCCAGGATTACTTAAAAAGCAAAGCAAACAAATAATACAATAGGGGTTGTGGAGGGAAGAATGCAATAGCTGACTAAATATTTTTCAGTAGGCATTGCACATTTTATAAATGCTATATCCGTATTTCATAAGAGGAAACGTTTTATCCCTTATCACTCTATTTGTATCAAGCTTCTACAGACAAATATGCATAATTTAAGTAATATCACTATATGCAATCTGATTTTACTACTACACTTACACACTGCCTATAAATTGTGAAGGAAAGACTCCGCCTTTCTCAAAACTAGTAATACAACCACACTTGGAAAGCCATGTGACATACTTGCAATAGCATAATACAGCAATTAATAATGTGCTTTGTCTCAGAAATAATTTCTTCTTCTTCTTCTGTGTCAGTACTACCATTAAGCTTCCAGACATGTATACAGTTTCAAGGAGCCACAGTCAGAGAGTGCATTTATGAGCATATAGGTTGACTTCCACAAATACATTTCATCTGCTAAACCGTTCAGAACTTTTCAATTTTTAAACATGCATTTTAAACCAAACTAGATTATTACTCATGACAATAAAAAACAATAGTGTAGTTTTTCTTTCACATCTTTTCACAGTACTCAGTCTGTGACACCTGCAGCTCATACTTGTATGGATTTATCTTTCCAAAATAAAAAAAAAACACCCTGCACAAACTCAAAATCCCCCCTTTTTTATTTATAGCATTTTCGTAGGTCACTATGTATATGTATTTTCTGTTTTTTTTTTTTATTTGTATAGCTTTTCTGCCATGAAATCTGCTAAAAATAGATAACATTATCCATTCAAATGTTCCCAGTAAATAAATGTCAATAAATACATACATATATACTTCTGTCTTCCATACACATAAAGGTAATAGCCTCTATAATTAATACATGTCAACATACATGCCTCTCCACAACACAAACACACACACCCAAGACCACAGGAAGACAAGAAGTATCATCTTTCAGAAGTAATTTTTGTCCCTAGATGATGTTATGCAGTTTTGGGGAACTCTCAGATTTTATATATATTAATGTCAATACATATGCACATGGCAGCAGTTTCTATACCTTGATGATGTCATAAATTCACATAAAACCTTTCATACTTCATTAAATTAATTTCAGTGTATATAAAAATGGCCACGTTTCTTTAAAAACCTGGCAAATAAATGTATTCAATGAATAGAAAAAAAGTGAGTTATGATTTTAACACCAAAAGGTATGTAAACATACTTAAAATTAAAGCAATTGCTTCAGTAGCAAAACATTTTAATCACATTAATTACATTTAATTAAGGGTCAGATCATTGCTGTTTTTTGATGGTTTGCCTACTCTCATTTATTATTTCTGCATTTTTATGTTGGCAAATGAAAAACATTTTAAGCAGTTTGATTAATATTATTAAACATCATGAACAATGTTCTTACAAACTCCCAACATGGGTTCAGACCATACCACAGTAATATCACTGCCCTTCCCTCCTTTACAAATGTCCTAAACCTAAATCGTAACAGTAACAAACTTTTCTCTGCCATCTTCTTAGAACTTTCCAAGGCCTTTGACAAAGTAAAGCATCAAATACTTATAGAAACACTGGAATCCATCTTCCTAGACAACCAGGCTATTCGATGGTTCAAGGCATACCTTAGTGGCAGACAACAGGCAGTCCTATGGAAGGGGAATCTATCCACCCTGTTACCCATCACCATGGGAGTTCACCAGGGTTCTATTTTAGGATCCCTCCTATTTTTCTATATTTATAAACGACCTATACAAAGTCATCCCAGATGTCACCTGCATCCAGTATGCGGATGACTCGACTCTAGTTTGTTCAGCTATATGCCCAACAGTATTACAGACTTTATCTCAAACCACTTTCAACTCAGTTGAGAACTGGCTCCTAAATCACTGTCTTATTTTGAATCTTAATAAAACTAAGATGCTGCTTTTCTCTCCATCTCCTAGGTCCACTGTACAGACCTTCACCATCACATCTAACAATGGCACCATTATTTCACCAGACCCCTCAACTAAGCTACTAGGAGTAATAATTGACAATAACCTCAAGTTTGACCTACATATAAACCACATGATTAAAACAGTTAATAAAAAACTTGGCTCTCTTTTATAGGATTAAACCCTTCTTAACTCCTCTAGCTAGATCTGCTATTGCCCACTCACATCTACTCTCCACCCTCCTCTATGCCTCCCCTCTATACACAAACTTGAGTAAATCCAACTTGAACAAATTCACCACCTGCTATAATCACATAGCAAGATTTGCCACCGGTACAGCCTACAGAACTCACCACTGTAGCAATCTTAAGCTTCTAGGGTGGCTGGAACTACCTAATCTTCTAAAGGTTAATCAGCTAGTAACTGCTCACAAGATTATCTACCAATCTGAACACACACCTGTTCTAAAAAACATCATCACTCCCTACCATAACCTCAAAGCACTCTGATCCGCTAACAAAAAACTAATCTACATGTTCAAAACTAGCAGCACTGCAGGGGAGGCACTGCTTGCCAGTTCTGTTGGTAAAACATGGAACTCTCTCCCTGCCAACCTCACAGCTGAACCCTCTCTATCCCTATTCAAGAAATCTTACACTATACTTTAAAACACGATGGTTATGCCCCTGTTTTACCCCTGATTAATGTATAAACTCCCGACTGTATACCATAGATCATCCTACATCTAAGTGACTTTAACCTAACTACCTGGTAACCAGCTATTTACTTAGCAATCTACTTGTGTGACTGAGTTACGTTTTATTGTTACCCTTTAATGAATGTAAACTGTTGTAACTGTATTACCCAATCTTAAATTATATATAATATTGTAATGTCTAGTATTTCTGTAGAATTAAACTGGAGCTTTTCTCCCCGGGCCTCCACTGAAAATGGACATGAATCCAGTTGGACTATCCTGGTCAACAAATGTAAAATAAATAAAATAAAAGAAATAAACCCACATTAGTAAACTGTGTAGCATAGAGCATTTCCAGTTAACATTTTCAGACTGCTGCATCATATGTGAACTCCACACATAATTTAAATGTGAGGAATGAATAACAGACATTTAAGGGCATAAGGAAGAAACCTTAATCAGATGGCCACAGTAATACCAAGTGCATTTGCCCCGGTCCCTTTCAATAAACACACCACATAAATGACATTTGATAACCTTTATTAAACTTCCATAAACATAACTTTATTGAACAATATTTTAATTTACTAATCACAGCATGACCTAATCCTGCTCCCCCTAACCAATAAGCAGCATCCTCAACTCCACTCGCTTACTTTTACTTATTAAGTAGCATCCCACTGCTCACTTTCATTCCCTAACTCTTTGAGTTTAACATCCAACCCTCTTTTACTAGGGTATTGTAACCTCACTCACCCTAACCAAATAAGCAGCGTCCTCACCTCTACTCACTTACTTTTACTTATCAAGTAGTATCCCATCGCTCGCTTTCATTCCCCAACTCATTGAATTAAACATCCAACAGTAGAGGGGGAACAGAAGAGGGAGAAGCCTACCCCTCTTCTCCACCTAAACATCAAACATATAAAATAACCCTACAATCCCCAATGTTCCTAAAAGAGGGAGTGAGGGCAGGTAGTAAGTTCATGCTGTTAGAGAAAAATGCATCTCTCATGATTATTCTACACAAAATGCATATTAACTTACAATTTCTTCACAAATATGTTTGATAAATTATTTAATATTTGTTCATGCTAAAAATGATATGTAGTACAGATGCATAGTTATGCAAACCACAAATACATATTGTAGTTCTGAGTGTTTCACAACTGCATTCTAATATCAAGCTGCAAGTGTATTAAAAGATGACTGAAGATAAAGAAAGTGCTGAAGGGGTTAAGGGATGTTATAAAGACTGGCTTCTGAAAACAAGAAAGAACACACTATATATAAGCTTTGACCTTCTAAGACTGGGATGGGTAGTTACAAGAAATGTTGGGGGGGTTAGAATGTTACTGGTACTGAAATATACAAGGTCAAGACTGATTAACAAGCCAAGTGGCCTGTATTTTTCTAAAACATTATTGTTACTAAAAAAAAAATGATTGCTAAGTGTTCACATGAAGCACTAAGTGAGAAACATGAGGGTTTGCACAGATCCTATTTGTTAACATCAGTATTCTGCATGCATGATACTGATAAGAAAATTAAATAAAGAGTGTGTTTTTTTGCTGCTTGGAGAGACTGATTTTTTTTTTTTAATTGTGAAGGTAGTCTCCCAGCACTGATGTATGTGTATTTAAATAAAGAGAAAATGTTTTGCACATCCTGAAGAGTTATTCTTTACTCAAGACTAAAGGTAATTAATGTTATTTATGTATATTTTAAACTGTACTTTAACAATGCCAGAATCTGATCCCTTACCGAGTTACCTTCACACAAAACCAGTCAAGCTCCTCCTTGTACTTATCATATTTCCTCCCAACCCTCCTACTTTCCCAATTTAACCCTTTCATCCCTAACACACTAACTAACTTTCTTTCACTACCATTTTAGCTCCCGTTACTATTCTTACCTGCTCACACTCAAAGATGTCCCTGGACAAATTGGTTTGCTCCCAAACCTCATTTGTCAGCTATGTGCCTGAATATAAAGGAAGTGGGATGTAAGGAGAGTAAAAGCTGCATGGTGTCTCATGTGCTATACTGCATTAATAAAGGCCTTTATTATATATCATTTAACCACACAGATACCTTTCTCCTGAATATGTACAGCAGACATGCTTCCTAAATTGTTTTACTCAATATTCATGCATCAGCTAAGAATATTTCTCCTTTAAATGTTAGCAGGTAAGTTGAGTAGTGTGACTGTTTAATTAAAGCATTTCCTGTATGACTAAAAGTAACAACACAGTATTTCACCCTTTTCAGTCATTGTGGTCTATCAAATGTAATACTCATATTGGTTCAGTCACAGAGGCCTTATTCCAAGTGGAAAACTGAGAGCCTTTAGCCTCATCCAGCACATTTATAATTACATATCAAGACATATATTTTTTTTTATTTCTTTATTTATTTGCATGTCAAAGCCAGAAAACATAAAAACTGTGGTGGCCTTGATTGTAAACAAGCAAGCAAACTGATGAATAAATAATTCAATTAAAAACAATCATCAAACTCTTTGGCCCAATATTTTTCTGCCTCAGGAAATATCTGTGCTGCTGTACTAATTAAGGAGTTCCTACATAACAGTTGTCAGTTCACTTATTTGTCTTTTACTAGCACATTCAAATACTTATTTTCTTATTTGATATATATGATTTACTATACATAAAATGTTTATGCTCATAATTTTGTAAACATTTTAAAATAAACCACTGAGAGGGTACATCAGTATTTAACTCAAGAAAACACATTTTTTAAATGTGTGCTACAGCTTCCTAACTTTCAGTCGAAGCAGGAAACCCTGAGCAACATAACATATTCTGAAGCTGTTGAACATTTTGCCGAACAGGTAAAGAGTTGGCATCTTCAGAACATTGAAAAAAACATAGTGAACAACATAAGGTTCTGCCATAGACTTACAGTGTGACAATTTAACAAGTACTGAGGTAACTTTGTCAAGCTGCTTGCTAGTCTGGAGGTCGCATTGCAACTTTATGCTAAACGTATTATTGCATTACCTGTAATTCTTGTAAAGTATTACTGTATTACATGTAGCCTCCTTATTTTTTAATGTCTTACACACTCAGGGACCTTCAATACTATGATTGCCACTGCAAACTGTGGACTTAGCTTGTAGTTTGTTGTGTGAACTAAACTTTTTAGGTTATTGTTTATGGCATGTGAGAAGGCAAATGGTCGGGGAGGCAGACATCATTATTTATGTTTGTACTTGGCTGGCCTTAATGTTTGTGCGAGTATTTATGGTTGGGCTTAATGTCTGTGCAAGTTACTGTCTGTGTCTTTCCATGGTTACCTATGAGTTAATGTTGTGAAACTGCTGATTTTTTTCCAGTTTGACAAAGAGGATATCTAACCACTTCAGAATGATGTTATGTATTTTGTGGTTGCCTGCTTCAATTGGAAGTTGGTTTACAGTGCAATTCTTCATGTATTATTATGCAAATGCATTTGCAGTGACAGATATAAGCTTGTAACACTGTAAATCTTGCTCTGCAGAATGATAAATAATAACCCTGTGTAACTTTACGTGGACAGGTCTAAAAGAGCTTTGCATTAAAGCTGTTCTGGACTGACAGAAGAGCTGAAGGTTAACATCATAAATATACCCAGTGATAACAGTGCTAACAGTGCTAACAATGTCATAGCATTATTTATAATTTTAGTATTACTGCATGCAGAAAGAATGGCAACCTAACTCCACTGCAATTATAACAAGGTCATTTCATGTAATTGTACCATCCCACACCACCTTTATAGAGTTAATATACACCTGAACTATAGACACAAGTAAGCTGATATGACTAACAAAGAACCAGCTTCAGAATGGAGGTTTGCAGCATCTACAGTAGACAGCTGATTATCTGAACATTGATTATCTGAAATGTCAATTATCTGAACACAATCTTCCACAGTTTTTGGGTAGGAAAAATAATAAAGTCTGAATATGTAAACATTATACATATATTCACTTGTGTGCATTTTATTGAGTTTGTAGCCCACTTGTGTGTGAAAAGTATTCTTTATTGTCCACTGGAATCAATGAATGGTTGAAAAGTATATTCCTTGCATACAGGAAAAACAAGATTTTAGAAGTTTTTTATTTGGTTCAATGTATGATCTGAACTACCCTAGGCCCAATTAGTTTGGATAATTGACTCTGTAGTGTACTATTTATTTCTAATGACACATATGCTTCTGTGATAAGTTTTACATTGCTCAAACATTTTGCAAATAAGCAATAAGATTACCTCAAACCCTGACAAGTGTAATGAGGGTATGGGATTAGATCAAATTAAAAATATCAGACTCGGGCTGGATTCAGCACTAGGCAACCTAGGCAGCTGCCTTGGGCCCAGTGCTTGCTGGGGGGGGGGGGTAAATCATGCAAATTAATTAAAAAAAGAAAGATGTAAAAAATACTGAATTCTTATTAGACACTCAGTGTCTGATTCAGTGCAGCTACTTCCTGTTTGACGTGAGTGCAGAAACTGCTGCTGCTGCTGCTGTTTCTAGGACTCACACACAGCAGATAAAAAGACTTGCAAAAATGGCAGATTAGAATAGCGGATCTAATTTTTTTTTCAGCAGCCAGAACAAAATGGAACTTAAAAGCATGAAACCAATAATTTACAATAGGTGTGTGTGTGTGTGTGTGTGTGTGTGTGTGCGCGCGCACGTGTGTGTGTGTGTGTGTGTGTGTGTGTGTGTGTGTGTGTGTGTGTGTGTGTGTGTGTGTGTGTGTGTGTGTGTGTGGCTACAGGCAACAGGAGACTTAATCCTCTACACCAACTGTCAGACCTATTAATCCAGTTTTCCAGCATAACTCTGATTTTGCCTCATGTTTGTGCCCTTACCTTGAGCAAATGACTTGAGGCAACTGGAAATTTGAGCTAGACTCAGTGGTCTCCTGGACTGCAAGCCCAGTAACTGCAATTACCTATAAAACAGAGTAGCTATGGTGTAAAGGAAGGAAATTGATTGTTGTAAACAACAGCATCATCACATGAGTAATGATCTTTGGTTGTGATCCTTTTTTCCTTAATGTTGACAGTGTGTTTATTATTTAACTGTATATAAATGGGGCAACATTATGTCTGTAAGTTCAATGTTAATATTTTAACTATGACTACATTTTTAATTTATTTTTTATGCAGACATACAGGTGTGAAATGCACTGTTTGGATTACAATAGTTTGTCTAGCACTTAGTACAGATGAGTAAGGCTAGGAATTGTTTAGGAGCTGCTTACTGTAGTACAAGTTTTGATCCTCCCAACCTTTATTTCTCTTCTGTGTAAAAGGTTATTTCTCCAATCAGTACTCTTGGCTGCTCTTGAAAAGGGGCACTTGTGCCCAGTGGGCTATTCCAGTGTTTTACAGTGTTTGAGTGTTTGCATTATACATTTAATAGTTCATAGGTTCTTAGTTCATATGTTCATAGTTATATACTAGGCTAATGACCAGCAGGGCCTTTATAATCCTAGCTGTAAAATAAAACTCAACTGTACCCCAATCATACCGGTCAACTTGGAATTATCAAAAATCTGAACAAAGCCCCAAGAAAAGTAGGTACAAATGGCCAAAAATCTGTATGCTGATAAACATAAAAGTTGCATATATAATTATGTAGCCCCACCCACTCCAATGGAATTGTGGGATATCAGCATTCAAATGCAAACTGAAGAACAGGCAAAATATTAAACACAAAATATAACCAGAATAGTGTTTATTTATATAAACATTTGAATGTGTATCAAACTTTGAACTTGTATAAAACTAAAATACAATTTATTTTAATAAAAATAAAATTAACTGCATTGAATCCAGAGAGATTTTGACAGCTGACAAGCAACAGAAGACCCTATTTAGAAAATCAGAATAAAAGGGGGGGGGGTGATCATGGAACTTTTATTTCATTGTTTCATCTGCAAATTGAGTGTTGCCCTTGAAAAATAAATTGCTTATGTTACATTAAAACATGATACACTAGTAATATTGCAATAGAGAATGGATAGCAATCTGATAACAGGTTCATAGTTACTAGGTATCTCTTTCAAATTAGGACATTATAAGGTCTGCAGCATCCACCCCCTTTAAAAGTACAACACAGTACAGTATCAGAAATCCACTTACATACTGTTGGAGTAGAACCCACAGCATTCAGCATTAAAAGCAAGTATACTACCTGTTGTGCTATTAACAAGGTAAACAGACTTAGCATAAGCAGCACTAAACTTCTCTTCTCCTGAAGCTCAGATCCTTCTACAATCCACTTGACACTCAACCATATCTCAAGTTTTCAGCACAAGAAATCTGGAAAAAGCCAGAATTTATTGGGGGAGAGGGGGGACAGACCCAAAAATCAGGGACACATTTTAAACATTGCTTGTATAATCTTGGAAAGTTGCTAGAATAAAATGTTTTGTGTTACCATGTGTTTCCTGAAAGATAGGAAGACTGAAACTTAAATGGCTATCAGTTAATTCAGTTCTCACCGATTTGCCAGAAAACCACAAATTTTAAGAGAAACTAACCAAAAGTATTCCAGGCATCATTCTGAGGAGTTGAGCCCATTGCTCTCAAGTGGTATGGGTAGAGAATTCAGGCTCTTTCTTGTACGTAAGGTACAGGTTTGAGCCTGAGTAACACTAACTGCAGGTATACATAACTTGGGCAGTTTACACACCAACACACACGCTGCAAGCAGCACAGCTACACACACACACACACACACACACACACACACACACACACACACACACACACACACACACACACACACACACACACACACACACACACACACACACACACACACACACACACACACACACACACACACACACACACACACACACACACACAAGCAGCAAAACTACAGACTTAAAATGGCAAAGCATTATCCCCTGGAAGATGAGCATGTTAGATCAGCAAAATATGGACTTACAGCAATCTCTTTGAACACAACACTTCTTAAATTGTGAACAAACAGTTTATCTAACCAAGTCTGTCTCTGCCACACAAAGCTGATGTCATCATGCATGCCCCTTTAGGATGGCAATGCATTGTGACGTCAGCCATAAATTTTAAGCTGTATATATAAAATAATAATAATAAAAAAAAAAATAATCAAAAAAAAAAATCGGGAATTAAAGGGGCCACTCAGGAATTCATGGCATCCCATAATTTTACCCTCAAAAACGGTAAATACTTAGGAATTTGGTACAGTTGAAAGCTATGATCCAGTGTATCATAGGCATTTATTAGATGAGGGTATGTTAGTTAGGAAGTGTCTAGAGGTTATGTAGGGAGTACGTTAGTTTGGCCAATACTGTCTGACACTATCAGAGACAATGGAGCCAGACCTGGGGGTGAATTTCCAATTTCCCATCCATTGGTCAAGGTTACACTTAAATAGGGGTAGGGATGAACTCAACTTCTCATGGATGGGGAACCTGTTCAAGAGCATGGGGATCCTGTGGGACATGTATATGTCTTACTAACATGCCTTATTTATGTCAAAAGAAAAATTTAAATCCATTTGTCTTTTTAAATTCCTGCCTCCTTCACATAGACATTAATTAGTACTTCACTATATGCTATTTGAGCATGAATTCCAACACAATTCTTGTAGTTTAATGGATACCCAAATGTACTTTCAGTAAAATGTGAGTTTCAGGGTAATAGAAGTTTACATCTCTTGAAGTTTTAGGTTGCCAAATGCATTTTTGTTAAATGTGAGTAACTATGCCTATTTTGTTTTGATGTGTTTTGTTTAGAACATGGTTGCCAGTGTTCTTTTTCTGTAAAATTTGAAATAAAAACTTTAAATGAAAACCAAATCTCGATAATTGTAAAAGTAAAAAAGGAAATATTATATACTATAACAGGGTTTTAGGGCAATTAAGGAGGGACAGACAGATAATTGGATAGTTGTATGACTGGCAGTGAGCTTGATTCTTTACCCTGTATAGAGACCCATTTATCTGTCATTGGCTCTGTTGACTCTGTAAGGGTATGCTGCAACAATACAGCAATATTAGCCATTCAAGTAGGTCAGCCATACACTGAGATTGGTCAGAAGGGATATTTATTCTTGATGACAGAGAAGACATAAGTAGGTAAAAAAATTAGATGTTGGTGTATTGGAAACATGTAAGACTCCCCATAAAGTATGATATATGCAGTAATATTTCTGTGTTTTGTATGACTTTTGGGTTGTTGAACAAGCTGTTGCTGTAGCATTTACAGTATA